>NC_060911.1:5908711-6058711 GCF_014805685.1 Silurus meridionalis | reverse complement strand
AAGCTTCTCCTGAGACCAATCAGGCCACAGACAGGAAGTCAGGAGCGTTAGTGCTAAGTGTTGCCATGTTTACTCTGCTACTTTTATATCTGCCATATTTCTTGAATATTTTTATTAATGTGTCTTTTATGTTGGATTCTCTAGTGAGCATGAGATTGTTTTCAGAGCCCCTTCTGTGTGTTCTCATCTGTTGGGCTGAAACAGCACACACACAATAAATCAGAAGTGCATTTTTCAGATTAATGGCACTATAAATGAAATGTTTCTTTTTAATGTAGTTTTTTTTGTCATTATATATTCAATAAAACATCATATACAATCTTACAAATCTTTAATTTACATTAAAATCACACTTCTGTTTATCTTCTATCTGACATCTAAAGACTGGTTTGTCAAGCTTTTATTGAGCTTTACCTAAGAATGTGGAATGTGTATCTGACCTTATTCCATCTGTCTTGTGTTATATAAATAAACACACGCAAATACAAACACACATCAACGTGTTTATTAAATAAAATATAAATAATATAAAGATACAATCGGGTGTTGTAATTTAGTGGTCAAGGCATTGGACATTGGATCTGAAGTCATTAGTTCAAATCCCAGCGACACCAAACTGCAAATCCTGGTCCCCTGAGCAAGGCCCTTACCCCAATAGCTGCAGAGATCTGATCTCAATATCATTAAGTCTGTTTTGGATGACATGATAAGACAGAAGGATTTGAAGCAGCCTACGTCCACTGAAGATCTGTTATTTCTCCAAAATGTTTGGAGTGTTTTTAGACACCGGTATAAGAGCGAAGGGGGAATTTCCCACATTGCCATTTACCTCCTCCTCAGTGACCTGGTGGAGCTGATTCTGAGTCCAGTATATTTAATTTACCTGTTTTTGGAATTTGGCTCTGTGGACATTATCTTCATCAACTGGTGGCATTAGAAAGCATTCTTTCTCAGAAATATCCATTACTTATTCTCATATTCTTTCCACTCTGCTTCATTATCATCTGCACCATTGTTTGGATGGTGGGAATTGGGTGCCAGTTCACCTTAATCCCATTTAAATATGAAATGAATGGATTTTTATGTGTTTTGCCTGTAGTGTTGTGTCGATCACATGTTCAGTGACTTTTAAAGCTTCTTCTGAGACCAACCAGGCAACAGACAGTAAGTCGAGGGTGTTAGTGCTAGGATTTGCCATGTTTACTCTGATTATATTATATCTGCCATTTAAAAAAAAGAAAATTATTGATGTGCCTTTTATGTTGGATTGTCTAGTGAGCATGAGATTGTTTTCAGAGCCCCTTCTGTGTGTTTTCTAATCTGTTTGGCTGAAACAGCACACACACACACACACACACACACACACACACACACACACACTTAATACAAATTTTGTTTTTAGATTCATGTCAATATGAATGGACTGTCTTTTTTAATGTAGTTTTACATGTAACATTGTAACAAAACATTATATGAAATCTTATGAAGCTTTAATGTACATTAAAATTGCATTTCTGTTTTTCTTCTGTTTAAAATCTAAACTAATTTATTTGGTTTGTCAATATTTTATTACAATTGTCCTTTACTTAAGTATGTGGCATGTGTTTTTTTTTTAAATACGGTAATTTTAAATTTGATGGCTGCAACACAGCTCAAAATCTGTTTGGACGGGGCAACAAAAGTCTTATTGACTTAAAGAGTGTTATTGAAGCATTCTCCAACTATTTCGGTTAATGCCAACACGTCAGTAAGATGAAAGGCAGAAGTAGGCAGTCTCGCAGAAGTAAAGATGGGCGGAGCTTCACCAATCTGTGAAAGACTGTGTCTACAAATTGTGGAACAATTTCAGAATAATGCTCTTCAACATAAACTTGCAAAAACAGTGTAAGACAACACAAGACAGTGTAGGACAAATACACAAAAGACAAAATAGTGCTGCCAGTAATCCTACTGTTATTTAAAGCTTGGCTCTGTGGACATCTTCTTCAACAGCTGGTGGCATTAGATTAGCATTTTTACTCAGAAATATCCATAATCCTTGCTCATGTATTCTCCCAACCTACTCCATTATCATCTGCATTGTTGTTTGGTTGGTAGAAATGTGCTATAGATATGAAAGACATGCTCGCAAAAAGCATTTTTAGGGTTCATCTGGGGCAATGACAATCCTTGAAACTGTACTTATGAAATTCACACTTCTCAAGTTTCACATACAGATGGTTGTCGAGATGGTAAATGAGGACCGCACATACATGCTTCTTGTGTTTCAGAAGGATTTAGAGAAAGTCAGAATGTCATCTAGGTATACGAAAACAGTATTACTGAGCATATCCCAGAGCATGTCGTTGATAAGGGCCTGAAAGGTGCATTTGTGAGGCCAAATGGCATCACATGGCACTCATAATGTCTGGTGGGGGTATTGAAAGCTGTCTTCCACTGTCCCCCTGCCTGATGCACACCAGATGGTATTGTGCACATCCAGCTTAGAGTAAACAAATGCCCCCTGAAGGAGCTTAAATGCTGTGGTTAATTTAGGTAGAGTTGCAAACAGTGATTCGACTTAGGAGTCTATAATCAATGCATAGCTCCTTTTTCCCCACAAAGAAAAAGCCAGCTCCAGCCGGGAAGTGAGTGGGCATTTGAGTTTGGAGAGGGAGAAAATCTTTCCACAAAGGGGACAAGTGCCAGGGAGCAGCTCAAAATGACAACTGTAAGGGCAATGGGAAGGCCCCCACCTTGCTAAACCGCTTTAAGAGTGTGAAATTGATTGGGAAGTCAAGACAGGTCAAGGGCTTCCGAAGTCTCAGCAACATGGTCCCTACAGGTCAAATTGTAGGTTAGCTGCATTGGACAATGGAGCCTTTGGACCAGTCAATAACGGATTGTGGTGGGTCAGTCAGGGGTTTCTCAAGATGAGAGGAAACTGAGGAGATGAAATCAAGTGCAGCTGAAGGTTTTCTTGGTGTTGGAAGATGGTGAGATGGAGGAGATGGGTCTGCTGAGTTACCCTTCCAGGGCCCAATGGCCTACCATCCAGTGCAGTGATGGCCTGAGGGATCAAAAGAAATTTAGAGGAAATCTGCAGATGTTTGTCTCGGAATATGTCTATTACCTGCATCACCCGAGTCCACCAGGGCTTTGACAGTATGGTGTTGGCCTGACCACATGAGTTCTACAGAGAGAAACAGCCCCAAGGATGACATAAGAGAGGATTAAAACATCCATATCACAGCCTCCTCCTTACTGTGGTTGGTCTGGTGTTTCCCAAGAGCTCAGAGCAGGAGGAATGGAAATGGTCTAACTTGCCACAATAGAATTAACCCCTGTCCTGTCCCTGAGCTGTAGACCATGCTCCTCGGGGGAAATAAAATGGGTTGCCTAGCTGCATGGGCTCTGGAGCAGACTGAGCCTGTTGTGAGCACCTACCCTCCTCTTGATGTGCCCTGTTGGGTATGTTATTGTTATTGGGTATGGCAAGTTCGCTCTGAGTTCTGGTTGGTGATTTGGACATGCTGAGCCAGCACTGCTTTGTGTTGTTTAAGCCGCTTTTTGCAGGACAGTAGGATGCTTCTGAGCACTGTAACCCTCTGCTAGATGTTCTGTCAGATCAGGACTTGAACCGGGGTTATCACAGTAAGAGACTAACTTTCTAGCAAAGCATCACAGGAGAATTGCTGAAAGAAGAGAGAAAAATCTTTTTTAATAAAATTAGAACAGAATGTACCTTTACAAAATATCCAGAACATTGACAATAAGACATTGAGCAACCCCATATAACCAAAATAGAATGATCTTCATTTCATAACACCTTTGAGAGGATTCACTTATGAGATCGGTAGGCAAATCAGGCTTCTTTTCAGGGTAGTCTCCACGTGAAGGAAACGGGAGTAACTCAATCACAGGTTATTCAGAAAACAAACACAGACACGAGTCCGGGAGAGTTACGAACCGTAACGCGGAGATAAACCACACAGCGAGGGTGTGGCGGCGGGGGCGTGGCCGCGCTGGTTTGAGATAGAGATAGAAAGTGGGATTACTTTATCGCCATTACTACAGCAACTACTACCCAAAAGACAAAGAAAAAATAGAAAAAAAAAATTGATAGTCATTCTTAGCTGTTAATTCAGTGAGAGCTCAAATACTTATTTTGTAAGATTATGCTTTTGAAGAATGGAGCTTGACTAAACTATAGCATATAATTTCCACTGTCTCCTAGTTATCTTACAATGAATAACAACTTTTGAACATTACAAGACAAGGTTTCAGTTTGTACTTGGTTTGTATGCGTGCGATTTTGCTCAGTGTGGTAAGAGATTTTACCTAAAGTTAGACTGTGGCTAGAATGCTGCAAATGATGTTAAACACCTAAACACCCACACAAACACACACAAACAAACACAACTCATGTCTGTATACACACACACACACGCACACTCAAGTTTTTTTTGTACTTAATAAACAAGTCTGTTATTTAATGTCTGGGAGTACTGGCATATATTGTATGTAAATAGATTTAAATACATTTTGGTAAAAAAAAAAGATAAACATTAAATACATTAAATTACATTCATAAAAAAAATATGTACAGAAAATACATTTACACAGTACATACAATAAAAACATACAGAAAAATAGCTTATACATAATAAAATACATACAGAAATATGTAAAAAAAAAAAAAATACATAAAGTGCATTCAGAAAATACATACAGAAATTATGTACAGAAAGTACATACAGAAAATAAGTAGAGTGACCTCCCCAGCTGAGCAAGTGGGTGAAGCAGCAGAGCAGTGCCATGTTGAATTGTGTCCTAATGAGAGACACTTTTTAAATTAGTCTTTGCAAACTTGCACTCTTGCATTCATACACCGAGAATGTAGAGGGTAAATTCAGGGTAAATTCTCCTTCTTTTAAAATTAAACAACAGAAATAACAACAATATAGTTCCCTTTCAGGAACTTGAGCATTCCCAAAGCGTTTCGAACTCAGCATCTCGTTGCCTCAGGGAACTAGGGTTACATACGTAACCTAGAGATGATGTCACACTTGTTACATCTTTATTCCAACATACAGACATCCAGAGAAGACTGAATATTATTGGGAATATTTCAAATAAAAAAGCTACCATATTTACCAAAGCTACTATATTTCATAAGTATAAACACAATTGCCACCTTTTAAAACGTACATTTAAAGCCATTTCTGTTCTTCTGTCTGTCATCTAAGGGCTTTTGATTTTTCTGTCGCTTTATGAACTTTTGCTTAACCTATGATTGTGTCTAAAGGCTAAAGAGTGTACACATTGTCCCAATTTAGATGTTTATTCTCTTTGGGAATTTTGTACAGATAATCTAAAGTGTACACAGATGTTAATAGCATATTCTATATTTTAAATACACACATAATGTGCAAATAATTACTAGATCGAATCAATCATATGTCCTGACAAGACAAGATTTCAATAACCATGATAACTGATTCACTTATAAAAATAATAATTTCTTGTGGAAAAGTTTAATGATTGTGTGTAAAAGATTTGATATACAGGGTTACAGTTTGTTCTGTGGGTTGGTGATCTTTCTGATCTGTCTAACCTTTTCTGCATTCATGTGAATTTCCTTACTGTGGTAAAATCTCATCTACATCGTTTTCCTTATCTGTAGCTGTAACTGTGTATCTGTGGCTTACTGCCACACACAAACACACACACACACACACACACACACACACACACACACACACACACACACACACACACACACACACAATTTTCTGCAATAATCATGTGTTATTTAGTTCTTAAGGCGATCAAGTCTTTTAAAATGCTGATACAAAGCTGTGTTTAAACACTGCAGAATGAGATCAGAATTTCTGCTTAAAATACTTTCTTGATTGATTGTTGAATGTGCAGGATATGAAATGAAAGTAACAAGCATTTTGTTAAAAAAAAACTTTTATTCAGTTTGTTTTTTGGTAGATTTTATTAAATAATTTTCTAATTTTCCAGCTGGCCATAGTAAAGATTGCAGGTGGCAATTATAAATAAAGTAGAACAACATGTTATTTTACAGTTCTGGAAAAAATTAATAATAAATTATACTATTACACATGATGAGAATCAGTTCAAAATCCATTTTACACTTCTTCGTGTAAAGATGATTTCCCAGTAATTAGCTAAAAATTAAATTGTCACTAATTTATTTTATGTATTTTTAATATAGAACTGAATTTAAAATTCTAGTGTAGAATTAAAGCAGTTGTTTACAGTGAGACCATTGTGTCCAGTAGCGATGGATTCATATATTCACATCAGTGCATTGGTATAAAAGTTAATGATGTAATGCATCGATTTAAAAGTGTGCATCAAATACAAGTTGGCAGTTGTATGGCAATATAAGTGAACTAATATAATTATTAAAAAATGCGCTATACGCTTATTATTTAGAAAGTGAACTATAATTTGTGACCAATATTTTATATGTAGATTGTACGAGGTATCACAACACTATGAATACAAAGGCGTGTCCTGGTGGTATCATTTTAAAGTGACACCACCACCACAATATAACTTATCATGGCTGTCTGTGAGCTCATTTTTCAAGACAAATTTCTCTAATTGTTTTATGCTGCCTCCTGTCAGCAGCTGAAAGCAGGAGTTTAAAGCAGGTAGAGTCATGTATCTTAGAGGAAACACAATAACCTTCACTCCTCCTGGTAACTGCTTTGTTGTAGTGAAGAGCCACGAGTTAGGACACAAGGTAGTACTACTTGATTTTTATTCCTTGTGTAATTTAGAATGTTAGTTAGATTTATTAAGAAAAGCAATTTGATAAGAATTCAAGCAGCATGATTATCAGAATTCATTGATTACTACGAGTTTATGTCTGTGGGTTTCTTTGTGCTTTCAGTCGCTTGAGAAAGAAAGACGCATAGCTGGCAGAGCTTAAAAGGTACACACGCATGTGGAGGGTAAACTTTGGTCATGAACAGGGCAAAAGCTAGTTTTCTGTTTGTGTAGCCCTTTTTGTGACAAAAAAAAACATACCCAGAAATTTTTGATACTTGGTTGTCAGGTGGTAGTCAAGGAAGCAATCGAGTGCAATAATGTTAGTAAGAATCGCTTAGGGGAACTGTAGCTCAGTAGTTAAGTTTCTGGTTTACTGATTGGACGGTGGGGATTTCAAGCCCCAGTATTAAAAAGCTGCTACTCTTGGGCCCTTGAGCAAGGCCCTTACCCTGTTCTGCTCCAGGAATGTTGTTTTTATAGCCTACCAGAGTTTTCCAACATCACTGGGATATGTCAAGAAAGAATTTCGCTGTGCTGTAATGTATATGCTATAAGTAAAAAGCCACTTTTGAATTACGTGTAGGGTGGCAGTAATTGTGTCACATGGGATACATGAAATAATCTTTTAAAAATGAAACCGTTTAATGTGCCAAATGTGCACATAAGAAAGTTGGGAGGGGCAAATACCTTTTATGGTGCTGTACAATCTCTGTACTCTGAAACTGTCATGCCATGTTTTGACAAAAGATATGACATCAATATTTTTTGTAATATTCTGGTTTAATCTTCAGAAACGTGGTCACCTATGTTCAAGCAGACTTCATTTGGTTCCTAGATATTTCTTCAGAGCTATATACGATACACTACTACTCTATACTCAATGTATAATAAAAACTGACAACGTAAGCTCAGATGTTTAATAACATGGTTTGTAAATTGTATTTAAAATTATAAAAAAAATATAAAAGTATTTCTTTTACCTGTTACTATATTTCCAACTGATGCATAGCATCAGCTGACAATGCTGAACGGATTAAAAAAAAAAAAACATATTTCAACATCATCTCAAGTTAAACTAGTTTATTCAGTTTTCGGTGCTTGATTAATAACATAAGAGCTTTCTACTGGGTATCGTCTGACTACTTAGAAACTAAGAGAGTAACAAGAAATGGTGTGTCCTTGTAAAGAAATGTACACTATGTAATGTGTTTAGAACTTAAACCTGTTTTGCATTGCTCATTTTTCAATTCAAGGAAAGCATGTGGAAATTTAAGAAGTTTCCATTTTATGCTTCCATTAACTCATAAATATTGTTGTATACTAAATACAGATCTGACATTGTACTACAATATATTCATGTGAACAGAAAAAAACTAATTTTAATAAATGTCCTGTTAATTTACAGTGACTTTGTATACTTTATTTAAATGTTACTTTATTGTTTAATTTATATTTTTTCTTAATCTTGCTTATTTTTCGTCTCTTTTTTAGATGTTTTTCCATCAGCAGTCTTCAGTTTAACAATATGTCAGTGACTTTTTAAATGACCAATCCGTATATAACCAGGATGAAATTAACACCTTGTTACTGTAGAAGTATTTGACTTTGCAATGCTATATATCAAAATTAACCTACGAGGAAACACACTGAAATCCTTGTTTAGTTAAAGTTTAAATGTGTATTAAAGCCTGCAAAATCATTGACACTGATTTACTTAAAGGGTCTCTGTTTGCAAAATCTCTACAGCAGTTTTCACTTTCATTTCAGAGAAACAGTAAACATAGTCTTTGTAATTCTTTTCACTTTTGTTTCAGTGCACAGGTCAAGAATGTTGGGTGGAGTTAAACAAACCTACTGCAAATCACTGAATAAAAAAAGTGGGGCTGCATCCTGCTGTGCTATTTAAAGTGACACACAATCAAATCACAGAGGACGCACTCCGAGTACACACCTTTGAGTACACAGGTAAGCTCTTCTCTTCTCTTCTCTTCTCTTCTCTTCTCTTCTCTTCTCTTCTCTTCTCTTCTCTTCTGTATGAAAACAGCACTGGCTTTTTTTTTTATATATAAAGCAGCACTGGCTGTTTAAATAGTACATTAAATAATTGCGATTTGGCTTCCTAAATGTTTTTTTTTTCAGGGATAACCATAAAAACATTAAACCTTTTTTTTGTCAAATGTCAAAATTGAATTTAATTATGCTTATATGTTTTTTTTAATTCATTACATTTCTAGACCGTAACCAGACATGTAACATAAGGAAGTCATAAATCAGTGTAACTTTTGAAACTTTTCAAAATTACTGTGTAATGTTTGACATGCCGCAGGCATTAAACTCATTTATCCTTGTGGGTTCTCAGTTCTACTAGTGAACGCAAGATTGCCAGTGGTCAGACTTCAGCCACCAGCAGGGACTTTCTGATATTCAGAACTTGTGCATGGTAAGATTAAGTGATTATTTTTATAATAATAATGTGGACAATAATTTTTTATAATAATATAGCATAAAAAATAATTATTATGTATTTATTTTAATTAGACATTTCAATTGTCTATTTTATAGAAAATCCTTAATCATGAGCTATCCATGATTATCAAAGTAGCAGGTGTTAAAACAGAAGCAAACAGAAGTAAATAGGCATAATCCCTAATCATACACAGGAGCAAAAGCATGTTATACACATGGTCAAAACCACCAAGTCAAACTAGAAAATCTCAAACAAACAGTGAATCAAGGTTTAGAATTGCAGAATGGGGTGTCCAATTCTTCCATTAATAAGCAAGTGTTTGTCTTAAAAGGCAGTCTAAAGTTTTTAAAGTCTAAAACGTTGCCCTTCTTCTTAAAATGAATGATTTGTGTAATCTGACAGTCTAAATGATAGATTAAGACTGTAAACACTAACTTGAAGTTTTACTTAACCTAAATAACTGACTTAATTAAATAACTCGTAATTATTTCCAATGAGTCTTACAAGCTGAGGAAGTGTTGAATATGCCAATACAAACATCATGCTATAAACAACATCATCTTGTTTTAAATGAAACAGAGTTATGAAAAACAGATTGAGTGAAAGTCCTGAAATATGTAACTGGGTAAGATTTGGTAGTAAATTCTTACAAGAGAAATTACTGACAGATTCTCCTAAATATACTGTGGTCGAAAATGTATCTGGAGACTTGATTACCAAAGGTAACTGCACCTGTGGACTAGAACTAGCAGGGCTTCTTTATTAACATGTATGTCTGACTGTTTATTTAAAATTTGTGTACACAACGTTTCAATGGGACAAAAGATAAACACTAAATGCCTCACCTGCACACTGCATAAAAACAACCTTCTAAATATAAGAAATAAATGCGTGATTTTAGAAGTTACAGGCTAGAAACAAGTTAAAATGTATGCCAGTGTAATAAGATAATTGCACTTGGTACATTTTTTTAAAATATGAAAACATATCTAAGCTTTAGAAAAGCACAAAATGTGATAAAATAAGCAGTAAAACACGTATTTTAAACAGTCAATTTAATCGAATTAACTTAAAACTAGCTTTTTTTTTTAATTTGTGTGAAAAGATATTGAAATCAACAAGAAAATTCCTCTTAATTTCAGAATTGTCCATTATATATTCTGATTTAAAATGAGACAAAGCATTTAAGATTACTGTTTAAATCAAGATTGCACATACATTGTTAACAATTATTTATTCGAATGAAGACAAAGCTAAATCATTACCTGCTGCTTCTCAAAACACTTAAACTTATTGCAACATAAAACATTATTGAATGTATTTTGACATTACTAAACACTGAAAGATATTCAACATGAGAAACTGAAATGAAACTACAGAACAACTTAGTAAATAGCCATAAGTACTATGTGTAAAGAACAAAGTTCCAAACCACCGTACCCAACCCTCCCCCCCCCAAAAAAAAAACAAAAAAAGCTGCAGGAATGGTGTGATTTACCAGCTAAAATTGCAGAAACAGCTAATGTTGACTGTCATGTAATGAAGGATATTCAGGAAGTGGATGCAAAACCTGAACAACAATGTGAACCGACAGCAACTGAGAAAGGCAAAAATAAAACCCAAAAAACAAATTCTGCACTACTCACACAATGCATTGTGAATAATATATACCCAAGAATGTGCAAATTATCATGAATGAGCAATAGGTGGGCAAAGAATCATATGACAAACTATTTTTGAGTTTACAAACCAAACCCAACTGATGATTTCTCTTATTTTTTCCAGCAAGGCACTTCAGAATCAAAGTCAACCCAGGGTTAACCTCAGAACTCAGGTCTCATGGCAAATTATACTGTTCCTGCACACCATGGTGGGCAAATACCTATACATACTCAAGACAGAGACCAGCTGTCCACTCTTGATGTAGTGTGGGCTAATAAATATGAGAATGAAATCATCATTCCAACAAATGCCGAAAAGATGGAATTTGAGTTTTACAAAGGTGCCCCACCTCAATGGCTGAACTTCTATTGGGCCGAACACAAGAATTCCCCTTTTGTCAGGCGGGATTTGTATGATGAGCTTCAAGAAAAGATCCAAAAAACTAGAAAGCAAAGAAGAAGCATTGCTAAAATCAATTTGCTGCATGACCCTGGTAGTGGGGGGTCCACCCTAGCCATGCAGTTACTATGGGACCAGAGAAAAAAGCTCAGGTGTGCCAAATTACTAGATTCCACAATGGACACAAGAGTAATTGCAAAGCAAGTGCTGTTGTTATTTAGAGCAGGTGGTTTAGAAAAGCAAAACACTGTTCTCCTTCTTCTGGATGGAAACTACACAAATGAGGAAGATTTGTTTCAAGTAAAACTTGAAGAAAAGCTCTGTGATGAAATTAAAGCAAATAATATCACTGCTGCAATTCCTGTGGTCATCATTTTAAACTGTCTTCACCACACAGACTTGACAGAAGGAGCACAATATGTGAAACTATCCTCAAAGCTTTCCGAGGCAGAGAAAGAGAGATATACAACAAAACAGTCTTCCATCATTCAAAATTATGGAGACAGGCATACTGAACTTTATGCCTTTAACATTATGCAGAGAAATTACGATTCGTCTTACGTTACAGAAGTCTGCAGAAATCTTCAGCCATTCCAAAAAAAAAACAGGCCCCGCACACAACAACTTTTGGCATTTTTAGCACTGGTTAATTCATATGTCCCTGGCTCTGATCTCCCACAAGATCTTTGTCAGATGTTCTTAAGGAGGGAACGTAATAATCTGATAATTTCTCTTTTGAGGAACAGATGCAGCTCTACACAGACTTTTTGGTCTTGTTCTCAACAAAAGAAGGAAATGACAACATTGAGACCATGCATGTACGAATGGTACATCCTATGATTGCTCAGGAATGCCTAAGATTGTTAACTGATGCTGGGGTAACCAGAAGTGACATTACATTGAAACTGATGGTAGAATTGGGCAGAAATTACATGCCTCCAATTTTGGTAAAAACTATCAAAGGATTACTCACAAAGAGAGTTAGGCATGGAAGACCTACCAAATTCTCCAGACTGATCCTAGACATAAAAACTGAAGAACAAGAATCCATGTGTTTTGCAGTGTTGAAAATGGCGTCGAAGACATTTACAACGGATCCATTCTTTCCACAAGCTCTTGCCCGTTTCTGTTACATTGAGATAAATAATTATGCTAAAGCTAAACACTGGGCTGAAATGGCAGTTATGAGGGATGAAAAAAACTCCTTTATCAGAGACACCCTTGGACAAGTGCATAAAAACCATTTGAGAAATGTTGTCTGTAGAGCAGAAAGAGATGAAGCATATGCTAGAAAAATCTTGCATAATGGAAAAAAAGCAACTGAGGTTTTTCAAGTTGAGGAAAATGTTGCAAAGAAGGAGGGGTCATCTGAAATGCAAGAACATGGTATAACAACCATATCTACTATCTTCAACAACCGGGGCATCTTCGGTTACATGCAAGTGGCAAACATCCTTTTTGACCATATCACACCCCTTCACAGTGAATGGTCCATGGTACTTTCAGAGGAAAGTGCTCCAAACAATTTTCTCAACTCCTATGGAAAAGGCAAGTGTCAAAAGTATAAGGATTTCATTACAGGTTTAAGAAAAAACGTTGAGCACAAGTTTGAATTTTTTGAGTGGTATCTCCTTTACTCAAAGCCGAGCATCTACAAAGACGAACCAGAATACTTTGAGCGAGAAGTTGATGAATGCTACAGAAAATTTGTAACACAGTCCCAACAGAACAAATCAGCACTTCAAATCCTCAAAGAACGAAAGGCCAGCACATTTGCAGGATTACTCAACAAACAAGCCGAGAACATTGAACTGGAACTGATAACTGAACAATGGGAAGAAATGTATTTGCATTTACAGAGTGATCCCCAAAATGTCCTAAACTACATTGTTGCAAATGTCATGTTAAGTCAAAGGAATGACGCATCCACAGCACTCAGACCACTGGAAGAACTTCAGGCAATGCTACAAAAGCTCTGGACAGAACAAAAAGATAAAAGGAGTCCAGAGTTCTGCCTCTTAGTCCTTCTGCTCTTTTGGCCTGATTCACAACACAACAGATCTAACAGTCTGGACATATCAGAATGTATTAGATATATGCATGCTTCATTTGAAATGACATACAAACATTACCTACGCTCTCGTTACCTGCTGCCTCTCTTCTTTCTTTCTGCAAGCCAGGGACCACAAAGATTTATCCATAAGTCATGTCTAGACCCAACTTCGATTGACAATCTAATAAAAGGAATAAGAGAAGTTGAAATCTCACAACTACGCCGTGTGAGGGGAGAGGTGAGAAATAACAAAATATTTGCTGTGGAAGGATCTAAGGAGATTGAGATTTCTGCCGATCATCCAGCCAGTGTGCATGGTTCAGGAAAGGTTTCCTTCTTTCTTAGCCTTAAGATCAGTGGACCTGTGGCTTACAACATCAAATATGAGCAATAAAGCTGAAGATAAATACATTAGATAGGAGAACATTGAGGTTCACTGAATATACAGAGATTGAATGAAAGAAACTTTATGTAAGATTAACCTCTATTAACCTCCATCAATGAATCTATCTAGGATCCTTAACTTTTTATAAAGTGCATTACTGGTGGAGGGTCAGTTTAATCAGTAGAACTTAGAAATAGGCCAACTTTTGCTGGACAACCATCAACCGTTCAATATGATCCTAGGCACTGATTTTATCTGAATAAATCTCTGATATAACAGTAATGATATGATACTTAACTTTTTATCTTATTGTACTGTATTTACTACATATTTACTACAATATTACAAGTCTAGGGTGTATTAAGATAATCAACATAAGTCCAAAAGTGATGACCAAAATATTTACAGAGGAATTTTTTTTTTTTTTGCATTCATACCTTTCATTTATGTGGGTTATATGTGTCAAAATAGCAAATTGACTTTATAGGGCACCATTCAGCTTATACAAAATACTTCATTTACAAAACTTCAGCTGTCTCATTTAATGTCCTATATGTGAAAAAAATCACTTTTGTGTGGACTTTTTAAGGAATTTATACTGATGTATTTTTTTAATGATCTCAAATGACATTACATGATTTCATCATTAAATGTATTTACAGCCTAAAACACACTTTTCACTGTAATGTATTACGGTAACTTTGTACTGACTGGATCATTTAAGGTCAGATTCATTAGCACTTAAATAAGATACTTGCAATTTTTGTCACATTATACTTTGTTATGTAACTGAAGTCTGTAGTGCTTATAACTCAACTTTCAGTACTTCCCTCAGTATGTACCACACACTTTAATTCCTGGCACACTTACTTAATTTCTTAATTTTTTATTAACCTAATAATACTAAATGCAACAACAATTACCTGAAATATCATGACCTTATATACTTGTGACATTGCTGTTCTATCTTAAACAGCTTGGTAGTCCAACAATAATGCCTAATAAGTCACTTGCTTTTGTAGTTGTTCCTTTTTGCAATTTCTAAAATATATGGAACCTATTTGTATTTCAACAGATATACTATTAGCTTTTTAAAAATGTTGGTTTAAGGGGCCTTATCTGGATATTGGTTTTTTTTGTTTTTTTTTCATTGAGCATGTAGGTAAATAAAATTTTTAAAACACTATGCTATTAAATGTGATGTATGTTTTTGATGATGCATAGATATAAATAAAACAATCCCAAGCATTAAATGACCTCTTTTAATCATTTTGGCAATGAATTCCTAGCTAAAACTTGTAATCTGAGTTAATCTGACACAATTAACACTTTAAGGCTTAATTCAACACTGTGTCTTAATTAAATGTTGACTTATTGCTTTTTTTGACTGCATTGCACTTTTAGTCTTATTGTTAACCGTAACTGCATTTTAAATGTTAGAAACATTTGCACAAAAAAAGACACACACTGTATACTCTAAAGTAATTCTTTCCATAGATAAATACAAGCATAAATACAGAAAAGCATACTACTGAACAGTATAGCCTCAAGCAAAATTAAGATAAGTCTTATGCCATAGGCTACTATTTAGCAAACCTTTAGACTAAACACACAGTAGCCAATGGAGGGTTTGGAGACCAGAGTTGAATACACTTCAACAAACCAAAGACAGCATGTAAAAAAGTTATCAATATGAGAACAGAAACATTGTCTCTCTGCCCTATTTGATGCCCTTCTTTGTGATAGAGTTCTCATCACTTGGAAACCACTCTACTGCTGAGAATGTACAACTTAATGACAAATATGATTATGATGTGTTCCACTTAGAAACCATAAGAAAGCTATGGACTTTAATTAATCAAATTTTGGACTGTATATGCACATCATAGAAGATATTTATTTATAATCACACTATATGGTGTCACCCAAATGAGGACTGGGTTTTATTCAACATCGGTTCTGGCTTGTTCATTAGGAATATACCTATAGGGAAATAAATATATTTTTTGACATTTATATTCTCAGTCTTTTTGTGTAAAGATGCATTGTTCCAATGTGCAGTGTTGAAATAATATTTGCTAAAATGTGTGCTTCAAAAATACTTTATCAGCTTAGCTAGTTATCTAGACAAGGGTGTAACTTACATTTAGATTGTGAGTTCTGTATGTTCTGTTTGTCCAATAATCACGGTCATGGTATACAGTGTGGCATCGACCTACATGGCTTTTAATTTTAGAAATGTCACTCTGGTTGCAGCTGAATCCTTCTTATGACCGTTGCTTAATTACCTAAAAAACCTGAAAAATATTTTTTCAGCCTTAAGTCACCATTCAACCTCAATGCTCCATTTACACCACCAGCTGAGTAAGTAACAAGTGGCATCAAACTCTTTCAGACACAGACACAGACACAATTTCTAGAGTATTTCATAATAACAATTCAAGAATATTAAATGAATGTTGTTTGCTGTTGATATATATATATATATATATATATATATATATATATATATATATATATATATATATATATATATATATATATGTGTATTTTTTTTTTTTTTTGCATGGTAAGCAATTCTAAATATTTAATTGTGTATTGGCTTTGATAGCCCGCGGGCCTTTTCTAAAAATAGCTCACCATTGCTTTTTAAAATCACACTTTCCTTGTGTGCTCAATTTCCACATTAATTTACTACCGATTTTGGCGGCAAACATACAATTCGAAAGATAAAATATTAGCTTATATAAATATGACCACTGCATATGACTTTTGACTTCAACATTATCTTTTATCTGCGTTTGAACAATTTATAGCTTTTAGAAAATTATAGCTTCTATTTTTACCTCACAGCAAGTTATCCAGCACCTATAATGCTTTGGCTTGAATATCAATATAATTAAATTAGAACGTGACAAAATATAATATAAATGTCCTATGAGATAAGCCTCTGAGATCACAAATCTCATCCATTCTAATGTCTGACATATACGTGCACACATTAGATTAGTATACACACATTAATAACCTTAAACACTAGACCTCTACCTGCATGATTTTAAGCGTTGCGCTGTTGCCACATGATTAGCTGATGGGTTTTGTGCACATGGACACAGTCAAGCTGGAACAGGTTTGAGTCCCGTATTTCCATTGTAGGGAAATTGTAAAGCTACAGCATCTAAAGATGTTCTGTAAAGTTGTGCATATCCATACTATAGAGAAGAGCAACATATGGATATGATGATTAGGTTTCCACATATTTTTCATAATTTAATGCAGGTTTCTTATAGCTGGAACAAAGGAATTGTATGATTTCTATGGACTCATCATTTGTAGCTAGCAGATGAACAGATTTGATTTAGAAATGTATCTGAACAGGATGGAGGTCACAGCAAGGTCAGATGTTTTCTTCAATAGCTTCCTTCCTGAAAAGTTGACTGTGTTGAACTCTACTTTTTTGTTTTCCCATGCCCATAATAGGCTCTTTATCAATGTCTTGAGGAATGAAATAAATGCATTTTCCTCAAAACTCCATCCACAAAAAGAAAAAAGGTAAATAAAAATCACACAGCTGTAGGTTAGCAAATGCATTTTAATATATGTAATTAAATATTTATACAGATTTCAGCACAATGACATAATGGCATCATATCAGTTTAATTCACTTCATCATAAATGTATTATTTATTTATCATACTATGTCTATATTTTGTTTATTATATTTGCAAAAGAGCTATCCAATTTTCTCAAGAAAACCAAATGAAACAGCATACAGCCTGTAAAACGTGAAGCAGTTTGATGGCAGAAAAATTATAAACTATTAAGAGGTGCATATCAAAATAATTAGCATAAGGAAAAAAAAGTGATCGTCATCTGAAACAGGACCCTTGTTCAGGGAAATTCGTATTCAGTCGTCTATTGGGACTTTCAACAAAATGGCCGAATAAAAAAATTATCTCCAAATTTATAAAAGTCGTCTAGCCAATGTCGAGATCTGTGTGGTTGTTGAAAGAAATTAGTTATTTCGAGAAAGCAGATTGGATGGCAAGCAGTCTGGGCCTGAGGATGCTAAGTAGCAGACCTTTGAAGCCATGCACTTTTTGCTTGCTTTGGTAAGCGACCTTACATGCAATTTAAGCCTCCATTGATTATTTTCTTCTAATTTCTAAAAGACCCTACACAGAAAACACAAAAGTGCGACAAACCCAATAGAAATTAGCACGTCTTGCCAGGAACCGAATTCGGTGTTAATAATACGTGCCAGAACTCATTTGAAAGCCAATACCTGAGTCTATTACGCATCAATTATAATATCTATTATAATAACTTAATGCAGCATGATAGATAACAATCTCACACTCATTTCCATCCACATGGGGCCTAGAACTGCACTGAGCACCTCAAATCTCACAAAACACACCCACATACACACACAGTGCAGTACCTTCAGCCTACGTTTAATATAGTTTCATATGCTGCATTTACAGCATGATTCGTGATCTTGTTTTTGTAGAGTCTTTAAGCAGACTAACTTGAAATATTTTACATATGGCTTCTAAAAATAATATTATATAATATTTGTCTTGCAACTGAGGAAAAATCGAGTGAACTTGCAGAGCCTTGGGTAAGTATCCCTCCACCTCATTTATTTTTTCCATGTTTGCTCTTTACCTCAATCAACACAAAATATCCCATAATACTACAAGGACTGTAAAAAAATCAATACATTAAGTGAATCCATAAATATTCACCCCGTTGCTGTGAAACTGCAAAATAAATTCTGATGTAATCTGTTCTCTAGTAATAGTGCAATTGAAGACACCATTCCAGTATAATGTTCTAAAAAAGTATCAGGTATACTTAACAACTTAACAACTAAAAAAATCAGTTTTAGTCTGAACGAGATTTTAAAAAAAGAAACCTGCATACTGCAACACTGGAATGCCTTCAAAATCAACAATCAGAACACAGTTAACTGGCTAAGGTAAAGCCCAATACGAAGCTGGGGCAATCTGGTCACTATTCAGACTGACAGAATTTGAACAATTTTGCAAATATATCAGAATTCAAAAGTACAAAACTAACAGATGCATATAACTATAACTTATGCAATGAGAATGAATATTTATGCAACTAAAATATGTAAAAAAAATATATTTACAGAAAAATATAGTTTGCACCTTCATATATTAGACGTTTTTGTAAATGGAAAGGTTAAAAATAAATCTTGTAACAGGGTGTGAAAACTTATGCAACTTACTGAACTAGATCTCCTACAAAGGGTTGTATGAAATCCGTTAGTCACTCCTATCTCTACATTAAAGGACTCAAGCTTTCAAAATGCATATACCGGAAATAGTCCCTAACTCACAAACAGGAGTTTTACACACTCAGACCTCTTTTTGATGTGCAAAAGTTAAAGGCTCATTTTCTGATCAGTATTTTTGAGTTTTTACAATTTGATATAACACCACTGTCGTGTTAGTACAGGCTTCAACATCAGATCAGCTCTCCGTGTTTTTCATGTGTACCCTGTTATTAACCTACGTAACCACCATACAGCTTCCTAGACTATTATCAATTTTTTTTTAGCATTTATTTACACGTCAAAGGCTTGTGAAGCAACACCTTGTGCTAATCCTGTCACGTTAGCAAAGCAAAAATAGAAATGATCAACTACGTCACTGTGATTTAATGTCACTGTAAAAAAAAAAAATAAAAGGTAAAAAAAATATCAAGATAAATTACAGAAAAGACAGAAAAGAAACCTAAATACATTTATGGATTCAGAACTAAAATGGCGAGAAAAATATAGTGGCCATATGTTATCCAGGATTTATGGCTACAAGTGGCCACTTATAGTCTTATAAAGTTTTTTTTAAAGAAATTCAAACTTTATAACAATCAGTGGACAAAAATAATAAATTAGATCAGGAGTATCAAAAGAGAAAGCATTACTGCCAGATAGCAAAAGAATCCTGAGGCAAAACTCCCAAATAAAAATGTTATATACTGTAAATATATATATATATATATATATATATATATATATATATATATATATATATATATATATATATATATATATATAAATTGAAATCATAAGCAGGCTCATTACACATGTCAGATTCACTGTGATGGTTAATAAACACACTCATTCTCATATTTTCCAGTTAGTAAGCAAATTTTCAATACAGAAAACCCAAAATACATTTGCATTAAATAAATAAAATCAATCATAAAACACACTGCTATCATTTCACAATATATATTTACAACTCATCTGAAGGTAAAACTACAAGCCACATTTAAAAAAAAATTTTTGATTAATAAAAATACTTTTTTTTTTTTTTTTTAAGTGTAAATCAATTGAAAAATATTTTTTAAAGGTTATTATAGTGTTAGATTTTCTATGCTGTAATCCTTTATTTATTTATTTCATTTATTTATTTATTTCATTTAATAAAGCTAAAATGAAACACAATGTGGGTCAGGCATTAGGGTCAGGCTCATTTTTACTATTACATAGTTTTTGCAGCATTTTCATTTCGATATGTTTGTTAACGTCATGAAATCCAATCTGACAATGACACTTTAATGACAGGAGCTTTTGACACATGATTATGTTTCTCCATTGTACACTGGATGTGTCAAAATCTTTTTTTTTCAAAACTTTTGGTCAATTATATGCCTAAACACATACCAAGATCTCCAGATTGCTTGCATGTTGAAGAGGAATGACCAAGAAATGCATGTAACAAATATGCACAGTGCCGATCCTACATAATAACTGCATAGAGCTTGGCAAATATTCAGTGAAGTACTGACCGATTTTAGCTTTGCATTCATATAAAATGATTTGTATATATGTATCATCTTAAGACTAACACATGATCACCGTTACAGTCATGAAATAATTCTTGGTCTTCCAATACTGTTTTTAACACACCCTTGTTGGCATCCTGATGTGAATGAAGAGCACTTTTCTCACCCCCTTTTTACATTTTGTTCATATTACCGCATATATGGTGCTCAATCTAGCTGGTTTGCTGACTGTGTAAATTAGCTAGCTTCCTAACTAGCCAGTAGAAGATGGTCATTCTGTGTTACTACACTGTGTATCTTAAGTAGTTTGTCTACATTAACACAACATAAACGTCTTATTGCTCTAACACACTTCTTGGCACTGAGCGAATACACTACTGGAACGACTCAAAGAAAAAGTTCACTCCGAACGACTAGTGTCTTACTATTCATAGCTTTTTTTTTAAACTTCATGACATGCTGCTCTCATTTTTACTTGGCTTAACAGTTTCCCACATTACCCATAGGGCCACTGGACTACCCGCTGATAGTGGTTCCAGTGAGATTAGCTCTCACTTGGTCTTTAACTAAGGGGGGCAATGCAACATAAATTTCAGTCTGTCCAGCTCTATTATCTTCCCATTTGTACACTGTGTGCAAACAGATCAGCTGCCAAAGCGTCAAAGCTTTTCACGCTCGTTTGTTGTATACAACTTTCAAAAACTTTTTCTGAAACTGCTGAACTCAGCACGACTGCATTGTGTAGCTCCATCACAATTCTTATTAATGTGACATTAAGTGTTGGTTAATGTTATTGTTTTTTTACCTTTCGGAACTAACATTGAACGATGACTGACATCCCTTATGTTTGACATTGCTAACATTATTTGTCTTCGATTAAATAAAGACAGTTCCTTCATCAGCGGGGCAACCAACAACTGCTCTTAGGAATAGCAAACAATTTTAAAAGAAGAATTTCAATATATATTTCAGAATATGTTTTAATATAAACACTGGATGTGTTACATGGTGAACTGTTCCTTTAAGATGGCAGCAGAGATTCTGGTTTGGAGAAGGTGATGGTGTGTTAAAAATAGTATTGAAATGCTGCCCATGACTTTTCCAAAAACAAAATGAAAACAAAAAAAAGAAAGTGTTTTTATCTAGCTAATTTATCAAGTCTTGGCAAGTCAGAGCTACAGTAACAGGTACAAGCTGGGATTTGTATGTGCAATCTGAGCCTAAGAAGTGTGACCAATGATTCAAGCTGTTACTGTAAACTGCCTACAGACCGACAAGTCAGTTAATTTTGGTCTGATGCCGTGTTTAATATTATGATTCAGTGTACATTTGCAAAAGTTATAGTTGGGGCAAGTCTAATGTATGCAATATGCAATTTTTCATCAAATTGACCTCGCTTCTTAGAGTACTTTAATATGTTTTGCAAAAAACAGGGTTGATTTGCTTGTGGCAGTCAATGATGATGATCAAACTGCAACAAAAACCATGAGACAAAAGTCTAGATTTACTTTCACACTGGGTAAAAAATAAGCAGAACTTTCACATTAAACATATTGGTAGTGCACCACGTTATGCACGTTGGTTTAAATGTGCAACGATTCAGACTTCTGAAACTTTCCAACTGAAGAAACAAACAGCAAAAACTCGAAAATCACGGTCACAAACACTGAAACTTACAAACATAGCTGAAAACAGCAAAACGATCGAAAAACTCACACTGAAATTAATAGCTATTTTCTTGGTCAATTTAAATGTAGACGAGTTGTCACACTTTTTTGCTAATTGTTGATTCACTCTGATTTAAAAAATATTTTTTTAACTTGCTTAATTTTTTGCTTTGGGTGTATGTATCTCATCTGTGCCACTAGTGGTTAAGTTCAGTGGTTAAGACTGAAAGTTCATGAGTTTAAATCTCAGCACAACCAAGCTGGCACTTCTGGGCTTTTGTGAAATGCCCTTAACCCTTAACTCAAACAGTTGTGTAAGTGCGAAAACTGTAAATGGATAATGGTGTCTGCCAAATGCAATGTTTGAAACAAATCAATTAATTACTTTATGAAACGGGTCCTTCACAAATTTTAGATGAACACCCGATATCAAATAGTCAAAGATCTACCAGGCATTTGTTAGAAAAAGGATCAAGTCATGATTTAAACATTTCTCTTGCTCCTCTGTGACAAATAGTATGACCCAAAGTAATTCATAAAAACACTACTTTTGACAATGCTTAATATCGCATAACCGATTAACATCCAACTCTGAAGATATTTTGGATCAAGTTGATGAAATTCTCATTGGTAAATTCTAAAGGCAAACTTCCACATCTTATGATACCTACAATTTGTCAGACAATATCACATGAACATAGCTAGCAATCTAAATCAAAACACAACGGTTTACTACAAATAACCCGATCCGAAATACACTTGGTTTGTTGGCACGAGAAAAGGACACGATCGGTATAAACTTGAACTTGGTTGTTGCACAAAACCTAGTTTAGGTCCAGAGGGGGATTTTGGGGAACCACACATACCCTGCAAGTGCTAACATTTAATGCAAGCTGTAAAAAAGTACACCACCAACGCATACACACAAAAACACATTATTTTCTCGTCAATAATTCTAGCACTTGATGTCATATGAATGCATACTGGTATTTAGCATAGCAAAAGCAACAGTCTGTTGAGGCTGGGCAAAAGAGACACAGTGATCTAGCTAATATTGTATTTAAAATCAACAGTCTTTCTGCAACTGGGCAATATAATATGATGGCTTGGAGGATGAAGGTTTGGATCAGAGAACAGTAATGCAATAATGTCAACTCATTTTCGCTTCCTGTATTTAATCTGATGATTTATTAGGGGTCCAAGCACCAACAGAGTTGAAACTCTATT
The DNA here is from genome assembly GCF_014805685.1 of Silurus meridionalis. NCBI lineage: Eukaryota > Metazoa > Chordata > Actinopteri > Siluriformes > Siluridae > Silurus > Silurus meridionalis. The sequence continues at coordinate 6,035,237 of NC_060911.1, read as the reverse complement.
GTTTTTGTTAGGAATTTCATTTAGTTGATGTTAATGATTTATCTTATTGTTAACCAGGGCTGGACAAATCACAAGCCCAGGGCAAGCAGATTTTCTGAGCTATTTGCTTATTATTTTCCTTAGTTGCCCAGAAGACAAGCAAATAAAACCTTAAGTAATTTCTGAATTTATAAAACAGTCTTCATTTGATTTTTATGTTTAGCTAATCTTATTAAAGGATAAGGAGCTACAGTTATATTTTATATCCTCAACAATATGCTTTTACATTATGTTACCACTTTTTAACCTATTCACAGGATTTTAGCCAATTTACAGTCAACCAAAACCAACATTTCCTGGCCACATTAGCGCTTCCACTATTCTGGGGGACCAGCTAATAATTTTGTGATTTGTTCACCCCTGTTACCCCAACTGTAGTCAGTGCTTGTGATACAAATTATATAATAATGAATAATCCCATTGTTAACTGTAATGCTAATGTCATCATAATGTAATAATTTTTTTTTAGATTTCTAATTATACATCATATGACTTTTTAAATATAAATATATAGAACAAATAACTCATTCACAGTCTATGATTTGAAAGAATATACACACTCAACATTATACGATTCCCTAACAAGCCCTGTGCTTGTGCAAAAGTTGTCATTTTATGAGCACAAAAGCCAATAAAGATCACATGGAATGATGTGTTTTCGATCATTGTTTAATCCCCGGTCACAAACACTGTTTATGTCAGAGGTATTTAAACCAAAAATCCCAATACACATGTGCTAATGAAGTACTTGTTTAAGATGGGCATTCTTATTAATGTCGAGGAAACACACTCTGGGAAACATGACCGTCATGATATGTTCGATATTCAATGTATAATCTATTTATGATATGTCATAAATGGATTCATTACAATGCTTAGGATAAATAAACAGAAGAAATCCTAAAAATAATTTACACTTGAACAGATCTAATCATGTGCACATTATATTGTGTCTCTATTTAAGGCAAATGTTGCCTTTGCGACTATCAAATGATTTCTATCAAATTTCACTCCATTATGATGAGACATTTTTTGCAGGTGAGTTTTAAACATGTGAGTTTTAAAGGGACTCTACAGCCAAGTGAACTGCACTTATACTACTACTCAGTGTAGCATTGAGTAAAAGAAACAGGCTGGAAGATTGATCACCATATAAGATATCTGAAGAGGACTCAGTTACACGGGTTGCTTGGACTACACTGTTGCATTCAACAATTCCATTGCACTCACACTCACATTCGCTTCTATATCACATGAGCTTACATACTCACTGACAACAATTTCCCATAGCAGGGAAACACAATCTCGAAGACACTCATGGCAAACACTAACTACTGGTCCATTCCATCTTTCGTTCTCTTACTTCTTCTTTCACCTTCTTCCGAATTTCTATACTTCTTGAGCCTCCAGGGTTCTGAATGTTGCTTTGACATGTTCGTCAATTCCAATTGGCTGTTTAGCGGTTTGGGTGGCGGCTTGTGGTGAGTGAGTGGGACAAGGCGTGGTTTAAAGGTGGGCGCTGAAGACGTTTTGACAAAGTGGAGTGCCATGGACAAAAAAAAAGGAAAGGTCACAAACTTCAACCTCAGACTTTCTTGGGGGGAGGGGCCAGCTTGATTATCTCGTCTTCTGAAGGCTGGCGAATGATATCTGTAAAAAAACAAACAAACAAAAAAACAGAGCAGAAGCATAAGGGCATACAATTTTTACACAAAAAAGTTCAAGTGAAATTTGGTTAAAATTTCCATATTTTTGTGTATAACTTGAAATCACATTTTTGTCCACCAGTGTAGCTGATTTCTGTCCACACACTATCCTTATAGTCGGTTGTATTCAATGTTAATGCTCATCTTGCACTCAACCATGACCAATCCTAACTGATGAATGAGATTAAAGGCTTAAATTGGAGTATTTCTATTATAACATTTACACGTTCTGAACATATTAACTGTCCATAACATTTGCTATTTATTTATTTACTATATACATTTACCAATTTACTATTTCTATTCTGCATTTAGTCACTGACAACAATTGTACCTATACATCTATAAATGTACCTGACAGTTGTACCTATATATCTATGGAGGCTACCACCACCATGCTTCAGTATTGGTGATGGGGTGGGAGGGCTCTTTTGATGTGATGCTCTCATGGTGAAGGGCAGTGGTGGATTTTTGGTAAGCCTATTGCTTTGATCCAATGGCAAACATTTTTGACAGATCTCTCAAAAGTTGCCAAAACATTCTCATTTTTCTCATTTTTGAAACAACACCACACCCCTACATAGCATTCTGTGGCTGCATTAATGACTGGAAAAAACAGCTACCATTGAAAAAAATAAATTATATATATATATATATATATATATATATATATATATATATATATATATATATATATATATATATGTATGTACCTTTGTACTTCTTTGCCGATGGGATTCGTGTGAGTTTGGTGTCAATTTCATCGTCCTCTGAGATCTTGAGCACTGTCGTGCGGTACTCGATGACCCGGGTCAAAAGATCGGGCCGCCGTGAGATCTCAAAGATGTGCTCAATATAGGAGAGATTATCTTCAGACAGAACAAAGAAAAGAGCTTTTATGTGAACTGCACAAAACAAAGAAACATAAATTCCATAGAATAAATAAAAAATGACTGTTCTCTCTTTCCACAAGTCTGTTCTCTCACCCTGAGCTAGTTTATCATTTTTTTCCAGGTAACTGAACCACTCTTTAGAGGATGTAATGGAGTTGCTCTGGTCTTCAGGGATATCCTCCTTGCAGGCCGACTTCAGCTGCTCCAGATCCTCGTTAGTGATGTTCTCGCACAGGTCGCTCAGAAAAGAGCTGTATTCTGACATGATCTGAAAGAAAGGGAAATGAGATTGGTAGCCAGCATTGATTTAATCTATATTAGAGAGAGTGAAACAAATTTATTATATTAAAATTAAACAAAAACTGCATTTGTGCATCATATTGTTAATTATCGATTTGTGCCAAATTTGCGTTATTAGCAAAAGATTTCAGATATGTAATGAACTGTTGTCACAACACTGTTTGCACAATTACAGCATTTAATAAGGTACTAAAATTCAAGGCAAAAAAATCAGTTCTGCTAAACATACATAAACATTATCTGGTTTTACTAAAAGAAAAAGAAAACAGTTTAGTGTCATTAATTAGAATGATCTTGCACGGTAAAAGTAATGGAGATAAATGTTGAATGCTCTATATCATATGGGTCTAACTCATATGATATAGAGCATTATTTTATGTGGCCCACAAAAGCTGAAAAGGTCTAATTATCTTATAATAAAAAAGTCAAAAGGGTGCATTGACCATAAACTACATTTCCCATAATGCATGCCGATCATGTTACCCGTGAAGTGACCGCATCCCACCACTAGATTGCAGTGTTTCCACATCAGTGTCATTTTCCGAATTAAGAAATATAAACAATGATCCTAAAATGTCCAGGAAGAGAAAAATTAATGCAGATGGAAGGCTGTTTCACGAAAGATGGGAAGGCGAATATATGTTTGTGCTTCAAGGATAAAAAAACGGCATGTCTTTTGTGTTATGAGGCAGTGGAGGTTGTCAACGTGTACAATCTACGTCGGCATTTTGACACCAAACACAGAGTATGCCAAAGTGAGCCTAAAAAAAACAACAAATGGTGCAAAAAAAAGGCAAATTGCATTTGTTTATGCAGACAAACGTTCATTGTAATCAAACGATTTCTCATTAGTTGGATGTGTCCCCGCAAGGCTGTGTGCAGCCATTTGTTTATGTAAAATAAACAAATGTTCTGTCACACATGTTCTTAGCAGCTCACAATTGTTGCTTGGACCGTTATTCTTCCCCTCAACTAAGACAAAAAAGTTTTGAACAAAGTTAATGTCATAACTTGTTATTTATCCTTATTCATTTGGATAGTTTGATCGTTGATTGATAGAGTAATGTGGGTTTCATAAGCTGACAAATTAAAAGGGGAGAAGCGGAAAGAAGAAGAAGAAGAAGAAGAAGAAGAAGATGTTATAACAGAGCAACAAGCAAACATTTGTTTTTACATATATGCAAATATATATGTAATATTTGTAAGTTGAATAATAAAATTACATTTAGTTACACTGGGCTACATTTACAGTACAGACCAAAAGTTTGGACACACTTTCTCATTCAAAGAGTTTTCTTTATTTTCATGACTATGAAAATTGTAGAGTCACACTGAAGGCATCAAGGGCTATTCGACCAAGAAGGAGAGTGATGGGGTGCTGCGCCAGATGACCTGGCCTCCACAGTCACCGGACCTGAACCCAATCGAGATGGTTTAGGGGTGAGCTGGACCGCAGAGTGAAGGCAAAAGGGCCAACAAGTGCCAAGCATCTCTCGGGGAACTCCTTCAAGACTGTTGGAAGACCATTTCAGGTGACTACCTCTTTAAGCTCATCAAGAGAATGCCAAGAGTGTGCAAAGCAGTAATCAAAGCAAAAGGTGGCTACTTTGAAGAACCTAGAATATGACATTTTTCAGTTGTTTCACACTTTTGTGTTATGTATATAATTCCATATATAATTCCACATGTGTTAATTCATAGTTTTGATGCCTTCAGTGTGAATCTACAATTTTCATAGTCATGAAAATAAAGAAAACTCTTTGAATGAGAAGGTGTGTCCAAACTTTTGGTCTGTACTGTATATTGCTTTAAAGTTACATCTGGCCCTTTGAAGGAAACCATTATGCTGATGTGGCCCTCAGTGAAAATGAGTTTGACACCCCTGCTCTATATGCTGCATTTGGGCTTTGTTATGGTAGAGACTTGGTTCAGCTAGTTAGCCTCAAAAGATCGACAATATGACAAGTACAGAGGCATTTATGGCAGTATTTGCATTAAGGTTGAAGAATGTAAGAAAGCTGAACAGATAAAAGACCTAGTGCTACCACATCATCGTCTTTAGATAGAGTTTAAGCAAAGGATAAATGTCACTTGTGCCACTATTAGAAGGTAGTCTAATGACATTATTGGTATTGTAGGAAACTGGTAAATAATGGATAGAATAAACAATGAAATAAGAACTTTTTTCCCGTTTTTAAATACAAGCAATGTGTCATATTTTTTTCATATCCAAACCACAAAGCTGTGCTACTCGGAAACTCAATAAAAAACAATACAAAAAGATTTACTTTTTATGTTACAGTAAAGTATACATTACACAGTCCAGGCTGATTTGTCTTGTTTCGGGCAGCTTCTATTTTGCCCAGGATGAAATCCAGCTCTTTAAGCCCCTCTAGTGGAGCTCTTGTTTCAAATGGTTTCATGGAAAGCCCTAGAAGACTTTTACTTTAGAGATATTTAGGAAATTGCTTTTATGTATTTATTATAAAAATTAATTGGTGTAGTTTTCAAATGTAGATCAATATCCCCCCTTATTCTGTACAACAGGAGCAATGGATCTAAAGCGCTTAAGACAACTTGTATAGTCAAAAGTGCAGGAAAATAAACTGCCGGGCCCAGAAAAAAAAACCTCTGCATGTGCAAACGTAGAATACAATTGTGCAGCTCACAGCTCATCAGTGTCTTATTAACACTCTGGTACTCTGTATATGTGTATACGTGCATTTAACCACAAAGCAGTATGAATGAAACACAAACACAGGAACACAAAGGCACCCTGCGCAAACATACACTCAGGAAGAACATGAGCCTTTGCCTGCTGCACTTCCTCTATTGTTACATCCAAATACACATTAGGCCATAGCCTAAATCCAAGCATTGTAGTTGCAATATCTGGCCACTAGAGGGTGGTAGTGGCAGACGTTGAGCAATGAATGAGAATAGGAGGGACTTGGCAGTCTCCATGTTTCAGATGAAAATGAACAGATAAACCCGAGGCCAGGAAATGGGCTCAACCAGGGTTATACAAATAAAGACTGAACATAATTTCTCTTTTAAAAGTTAGCATTGGCATATTCGAATAAGACATAACAGAAATGTATTTCTATTTATTTATTTAATATTAACAAACACTTAAAAAGACAGTTGCGATTTTCTTTCACAGTAAATGTCACATGATAAAAAAGCTTAATAAATTTCATTTGGGATTAACATTGTGATAGTGATGCATGTATTTTTCATTTTCTAAAACTCATATAATAAATAATTTTTTTTTCCGCCATGTCCAGGGTTTTCCCTAGCTACCAAACAAACCAAGCATTTCTGTGTGAAGTTAAACTGTTCTGTTCGAAATATGAGCCTAATTACATTCGTTTTAATCATATGTATTATCAGCTTCTCTGTTATGCAGAGAAGCCACAGGCCATCAGTTTTAATATTTGGACTGACACTCATTAAAATCCCCAAAGAACAACAGTTTTGCAAATATTTCAGCTTACAACACCAATAACAAAGTCACTAAGATCATTTTCTTTCCCCATTTTGTTGTGTGATGTGAAGATTAACTGATTACCTGCATGATTTTATATGCTGCACCACCAACTTCATAACTGCATTAAAAGGTAAAGCTGAAAAGTAGAAGGTGCTTTATATTTGTCACATGTACTTTACAGCACAGTAAAATCTTTTCTTCTCATATACCAGTGAAGCTGTGATCAGAGAGTGCAGGGTCAGCCATGTTACAGAGGGTTAAGGGCCTGGCTCAAGGGCCCCAAGAGTGTGAGCTTGGTGGTACCGGTGCTTGAACCACCGACCTTCTAATCAGCAAATCAGATTAGCAGGGTTTTTATGATTTTTTTTATTAAAGTGGCCTGTGAACGTACTCTGTGAGACAACAGTGATGATGGCTGAAGAACAACTGCTGTACTTTTATATTTTATTAACATCTGCCATTTCAGTAAACTAAAAACAGCCAGATACTTCTTCAGAATTTCTTTGCAACCACTTAGCATGAAATCAAATAAAAAACAAACAGATGTATATAAACGTTATCATGCTGTGAAATTTTTAAACCTTTATATCTGTAGCTAGAACGCATTTAACCTGCTAATGTTATTCCTGAACCGCAGCAGCTCTACATGTTTAGTGCGGCTTCATTAAAGTGCTAGTGGGGAAAAAACGACGTTGAATCTCAGAGGGAGGTTAAGCAGCCGCTCTTTGATAGGTCAAGCTTAAGTGGTAGGCTAAATAAAAGGTGTCTGATTGGCTTCATGGAACAAAAGTGCTTCTGTAATGGAGGTTTATGATCTCCACACACTGATAGCAGGATTGTAAATACTCCCACGCGCTCATTACCATAAACGTCCCAATTCATCTGTTCAACTGTACCGTCGCTGAACGATCGGCACGGCTGCCCCGCATTACGCACAGGTGAAAATATGCGAGGATTCTTTTGGAATTTACATTATTTTGCACTTTTTTTTCCACTGATTACTACGATATAATAACCTGGAAGCTTCATTGTGAGACAAACAGTGACAGATTTTTATCTGAACCTGCACATTTTTTGCACTTCTCGTCCGTCTTCTCAGGGAAGAGTATGACATTGTTCAACACATTGCCTGCCCCCTGTCAGGCACATGAGAGAGAATTGGAGAAAGGATCTGTCCTTCACATTCTCACATACAAGCCTGCTTTTGTCTGCCTGCTCAGTCTATTGCTTTCTGCCTTGTGTGTGTGTGTGAGAAAGAGAGGGAGAGAGAGATATCAGGGCTGTTCTTGGTCTGGGCATACATTTTGCCTCTTTTGTGCATAAGCATGTGTGTGTTTCAGCATAAAAACAATTGGGACGGTTCCTCTTCCCCGTGACTAAATTCTTAACTCCCCCCCTTTTTTTTGGCTTGGAGCCTCTCAATCTACAGGCTGCTCTTTTCGGTTCCACACACTGCTCTTTTAATGTTGCAGAATGCTCTGATGTCTAGTACCAGTGCACAGGACTAGCAATACGGTGTTCTTAGTAATGACATGTAATTGTCATGTGATACAGGGAACGGTCAAACATTCTCTAATCTAGTCAAAAAAGTGCTGATCAGTAGAATTGAAAGCTCGAATTTGATTGGTCAGAAGGTGTTGATTCAATACTAAAACAGCGGCTTCCCATCCCATCCTACTTCTCTTTTTTTTAATAGTGTCACCCGTTTCGCAAGTATCGATGACACACCATGGTAGTTTTACAAAAAAAAAAAAAAAAGAAAGACGCCTTCAGATGTACTTTTTTACATTTTACATTATACTTTTTTACATTCATTCTTCACACTTATTTTAAGAAGACGGAGGATCTTAGGGTGACGTATAAGAGTGGAGGAAGGTGCACACAGATAGACAACATTCTATGCAGGAGATGCAACCTAAAAGAGATTGGGGACTGTAAGGTGTTGGCAGGGGACAGTGTAGCTAGACAGCATTGGATGGTGGTCTGTAGGATGGTTTTGAAAGTGAAGAAGAAGAAGAGGAGAGTGAAGACTGAAAGAAGAATAAGATGGTGGAAATTGAAGGAGGAACACTGTAGTGTGAGGTTCAGGGAAGAGGTCAGACAGGAGCTCGGTGGTGGTGAAGAGGTGCTGGATGATTGGGCAACTACTGCAGAAGTAATAAGGAAAACAGCTAGAAAAGTACTTTTTGTGACATCTGGAAAGAGAAAGGAAGACAAAGAGACATGGTGGTGGAATGAGGAAATGCAGGAGATCATAAGGAGAAAGAGGTTGGTAAAACAGGATTGGGATCGACAGAGTGATGAGAAAAGTAGGCAGGAGTACAAGGAGATGCAGCAGGTAAAGAGGGATGTGGTGAAAGCAAATAAAAAAGGTATATGAGGAGCTGTATGAGAAGTTGGACACTGAGGAAGAAGGAAAGGATTTATACAGATTGGCCAGGCAGAGGGACCGAGCTGGAAAGGATGTGCTACAAGTTAGAGCAATAAAGGATGGAGATGGAAATGTGTTGACTAGTACACACTGGAGAGAAGGGGAATGAAAGTCAGTAGGAGTAAGACAGAGTACATGTGTGTGAATGAGAGGGAGGGCAGTGGAGTGGTGCGGTTGCAGGGAGAAGAGGTGGAGAAGGTGGAGGAGTTCAGGTAACTGGGGTCAACAGTGCAAAATAATGTAAAGTGTGTTAGAGATGTGAAGAAAAGTGTGCAGGCAGGGTAAATATAAAAGTGATAGCAGGAGTGATTTGTGATAGAAGGGTATCTGCAAGAGTGAAAGGGAAAGTTTATAGGACTGTGGTGAGACCTCAGATGTTGTATGGTTTAGAGACAGTTGTGTTGACTAAAAGACAGGAGGTGGAGCTGGAGGTAGCAGAGCTGAAGATGTTGAGATTTGTATTGTACGACGATGGACAAGATTAAAAACTAGTTTATTAGAGGGGCAGCGCATGTAGGGCAATTTGGGAACAAGATGAGGGAGGTGCAGTTGAGATGGTTTGGACATGTGCAGAGGAAGAACATGGGGTATATCGGTAGGAGAATGCTGAGGATGAAGCCACATAGACTTAGGAGGTCAATGACTTATCAATCAGACCCTGGGGTGGGCAACATGCAACATTTGTGTTTATTGCATTAAGCAGATATCCACAGCAACATACAAAAGTGCTTGAAGTCTAAATAAACCAACACTGGTTTGCAAGATTAGAAACGTATGATAGCATCAGGCTAAAACTCTGTTAAGATGAATTATAGCACTTTTTTTCTGAAGCATGTCAGAATTGGAATTTAGCTTAAACAAAAACAGATTTCGAAAAGTAGATTTCAGATTTGCAATTGCTGCCATGCTGAAGATTTCTGTAAGGAAATGTTTGTTAAAATTTTAGATGGAGTCTCTAGTGTCAGAGATTCATAAGAGTTAATGGTGAAGCTGCTGTTCCTGTGCAACTTCCACTGCAGGAAAGTGTTTTGGACGGAGGATTTTGAGTTTTTTCCAGTTTCTCTGTTACATGACTAACTGCATTTAGTCATAAAAAAAAAAGCAAAAAATAAAAGGAGGCTGATGACTGAACAAATGTTTGTTGCTTCATAAGTGGAAAGCAAGGAATAATTAATGACAGGATGTGATGTAGTCCAATATAAAAGGGATGGCTTTTATCATCTGGAAGTCGAATGCTTTCCAAGTGATGATGATATGTCCTACTTCTTATTTATTTACAGTTATATAGTTATAGCGATTATACAGATAATAAGGAATGTGAATCAAATCAGACATGGTAATTATAGAAGTACAAGTTGTTACACATGTTCTCTCTTTTGACCTTAGACTTTATCTGGTAAAGAACATAAGGGACCTTACTAAATGTGACTCTTACAAATTGCTGACACTGGACACCTCTTCCATAACAACACATGTATTAATTATTAAGCTTAGATTATATGTCATGTCGGCCATACAATTTTCTGTGAATGAGTCGCTGCTGTAGAAACAGTAACATTCTTGCAAACCTATTATATGTAAAAATCGCTCGACATAAACCTAAAACAGAACCCTGTGGGACACCGCATTGTATATTTTTAGGCTCTGAAAAATCTTCTACAATAATCTTTTGCTATATACAGGTAATTGATCACATCAGCCAGCACTGATTCTGTTTTCACCGACCCAAAAAGCTGACTAAAATATATCCTGCTTGTTAATTCAGATGCGAATGATCGCTCTGAAGAACTATGACCCAGGTATGTTCAGTCATATTTCTTTTAAAAGCTAGCAATCTGAAATGGAAATTTAATTCTAGAATTTGGAAATAGAACATAGGTAAATGTCCAAAGATTGACACCGCACTCCATGCATATGTGTGAAAAGAGCTCTAAGAAAAAATAAAAAAAATAAAAAAAATAAAAAAATAAATAAATGACCCTGAAATACGCAATATCAACAAGCAAGCATGAAAGCAAGCATTTTTCAATGGAGACAAATTAGGATTTATACAGCTTTAATCTCCATGTAAATGTATTGTCAATGCACTTTTAATTATTTAACTGTTCTAACAAAGATATTTGCTTCAACCATCTTCACCAACCTCTTTTTGATCCCACCTATTTTTACTGTCTCTATAAAAAAATTCAATGCACTGACGCATTGTGTATATGTGAGCGTGTTTACGTTTTATGTGCGAGTGCAAAACCCAGGCATGGCACTACCACCGCAACGCCTTTCACCCTTCACACGACTGAGATCGTCATGACAACCAGATCGAGCTTGCCTTTTAAAGACGGGAGACTGTAACCTAGCAACAGGGCAAGTGTGTAACCCCCAACCAAGTTTCACGCGTTGCCCCTTAGACCCGGCCCTCAAGGGAGAAAAAGAGTCACTGAACAACTGACAAAGAGAGATGGAACAACTTAGAAAAGACTGAAAGGAGCACAGTTTCATTCACGAGACAATAAATATATGACTGGAAACACACTCACATGCACATTTATATAAAAACAATATAAGACTTCATGTTGCCATTTATGCAGAACATCCATATTTGGAGTTAAAATTAAAAATATTAAATTAGTTTTAAACAGAATGAATAAATAAAGAAAATGACTTGTTTGTGTATTTCTAAGCCGAAATGAAAAATATAAGGACATGCCGTTATCTTGTTACTCACTGTGTCTGCAATAATGTTCCACCACTGAACCACACACGCCGTCTCTCAGGAGAGCTAGTGAAGACGATTTAAAGGAATATTTTCGTATTTTTCTAATAGAGCTACTCCCGATGACATCAGTAGGCTCGCTTTTAAGCGACTCTACAGTGTGCACTAACGCAGGCATCAAGGCTGGAGCCATGAACACACATCTCTCTGCCTAATGATGGTGATTTGTTCTCATTATATAGTGTCAATGGGCAAAATGGCTGTCAAAAATAGAACTCTCTGTCATGGTATTTCATATTTCAGGGATCTGCTACTGAAAAATGTATGAGTACAAACAATACTTTGTTTGTTTTATGAGCCATATTAAAATATAAATAGTGCATTTATATCCAATACCATATTTTTATAGTAGTTTTCTAGTATAAATTTTTAACAAACTACAACTTGATTGCACCCATTTTAATATCCATACTCAATTAATAAATTTCTGTACATCACAAACAATCCAGAGCAAAAATGATATTGTTTTATTTAAATTTTTTATATTTATTATTTTTTTAAATCAGTTTTAAAAATTAGTTTAAATCAACTTTAAATCAGTTTTGAATAAGGAAATTAACAGTACCAGAACATTGTTTCCAACTAGTCTGGCTTAATACATCTTCTCGAACATTGCAACAGGTTTCTGTTAGTTGTTGGCTTGATGCGACAAGAAACTGTAGTGCAAAAAGTAACCATGGTAACTGTGTGTGAATAACAAGGATTTGGCAAGACTGGCTTTATCACACACATACACAACTGTGAATTAATACACTCCAACAATCTGTCAGGTTGGTACTACTATTAGTATTATTTGAAAAGGGCGTTGCAAGCACGTTTTTTCACACACTGGGCCATTAGATACAAACAAAGTCCTTTGTAAAATTGTTTACAAGAGCATATGCTTATATGACATGCAAAATAAAAAAAATATGGCAATTTGAACAAACAATAATGGCATAAAATGTGAGCTTATGAAGCATTTGTTACTCATCATACAGTGGCTATACATTTTCCACACATGCTTGGTGATGGGATGTTAAGTTTCTCGCCATCATCTAACATCCAACAGGGACCTGCAGGTTTTGTGTCAAAAAGATTTAGAGGTAGCCATGATTTTTTTCTACCTTGACTAAAGTTAGAAAAAGGCAGCCTCATATCATATTGCTGCCACCACCATGCTTCATCACAGTATGTTGTTGGGGTCATTAGATGATTTTGGGTTTGCACCTAACATATCTTTTGGGTTTATGACCATTACAACAAATCACATACATGAGGGGTCCATCTAACCAACATATCCTGTAATCTTTGACTGCTAAAGAATATAAAGGATTATAGTCCTATGCAGACAGATATTAAGGAAAGTTATTTAATGCTAAAGTCTTTCAGCAGCCTCCCTATTTACTTTTTTGGCCTATTTTTTGGAGGGACCTTCTGTTCTTTGTGCTAGGTGCTCCATTTTCTCTATTTGTTGATGACTACCTTTAATAAATTATTTAATATCCCTCTCCTGATTGGCACCTTTTTAAAGTAAGGTCTTGTACATGCTTTGTAAGCTCTTTGTATGCCATGGCTTTAGCACACAATTTAAAATTGTACTCTTGTACAGTTGGAGACTGTACATTTTCACTCTAATAAAGCAAATATTCCTGAATATTTTCCCTTATGGTTTGGCCTGCTGCATTTTTGCAAAAGAGCTTCCTAACATAACAAAACTTTGGCTAACTGCAAACGTTTTCTTGCATAGTGAGGATCTATTAGTTAGTTTGTTAGTTGGTTTTATTCATGTAGGTCTTTTGCATTCATGTAGGTCTTTTAAATTATATTATGGTTTGATGTGTTACAGCCACATACATTTTGCATGTGTGTGCATTACATGCAGAGATGTAACAGTACACTGTCCTTGGGTATAGTGAAAGGCAACAATATACATAGAATATAATCATCATTATTATTATTATAGTCTCTTTTCTGTAGTCAGTTTTCTATTCCTGTCTGTATGTACCGGATTTTAACACTCCTTTTGTCAACTTCCCTTTATCATTTCCCCCTTCGGGGAAATCCAGTCTCTATTTTACAGGCTGTTATACTATTTCATTAGCTTCACTGAAGTGTGTAATTAATATACTTTTGAATAAAACAATCGACTTGCTTCAATTAAACTCATTGAAATCGTGTAATACAAAAAATGGCTCATTTACATAACATTTAAATGTAATGTTATTATTGATTGATTAATTGATTGATTATTACACAATTGAATAAAACACATATTTTCTTTGTCAAATATCTACTCTTCACTTTTTTCAAAAAGTCAAATAGTATATAATAACTAATATATAATAGTTAATTAGACAAACAGCTTGTGATAATACTGGAGAAAAAAATGCAGAAAACTTACAAATGAGTACTTAGGGTTTGCTCTGGAGACTCCTTCAAACTTTTGGCAGAGTTTTTTTTTAGATAGAAAGTGCTTTAAAGTCTCCATCCCATCAGTAGAATAAGATTGTAGGATTATAGGATTGTAGGACTGTTCATTTAAATACGGTTGAAAGAGATAGGCGGAAGTTCCTTCCACTGACAAAGGGTCCCAGAACAGAATAAATGTATTGAAGCATGCCTTATTTGTACCCTGAGAGAGGAACAATGATTATTGAATCATTAATGAAGTTTTTCTTTGTTATGAAGCATCCAAAAGACATATCTCTGTGAATGCTACAAAAATGACAAAGTACTAGACTAACATAACATAAACATACAAATGTCAGAGCTGCTGGTCCAAAAAAAACGAATTCACACCTTCAGATCAAAGAATTAAACTGCAATAAATAAGTAAATGACTGCTCACAATAGTACTGGTATACATGTAAAGCTTTAGACACTCGTAATCACCACGTTACTAATATGGATATGAAAGCAGGTTTGTTGATGTTCAATTGTAGTTTGTTTAGATGCAGAATGTCATTGTTCAACACCAAGCCAACACGGATAAGTGCATTTGGTGCTTTTGCTATTGCTGCAGAAAGCCTCGACTCTGAACATTCTTGATTGCCCATGCGGGTGGGCCACATGGAAGTCACTCAAATGGAAACTTCTCATAAACAGTGTGAACACAACACATGTCAAAGCAGAAATCAATTCCCATGCGGAACAGCCGACTAGTCGCAGCTGTGCGTTCGAGCGCTAACACATTAAACGTGATGCAACACTGCATTGATGATTCGTTTTTAAGAGGCTCAATCTCAGCCTTTAACACCTGAATGGATATAAACGATGCAACATGTGCGGTCCAGGCACGCACAATAAAAAAAAGCAAGTGCTGTGCCAAAGCATGAGCGAGAAAATGCAGGCCAGCCTACATTTTTCTATTTTCAGAAATCTGTTTCATCTGAGCCTAATGTACAGAGTCACGATACATCAGCTCAAATCGGTGCAGCTGGTTCTGGCGCACACTTTCACTCTGGTGCATGCATACAAAGGTCAAATGTCAAAGAGGACAAACTAAGAGGAAATGTTTGTGTGAGTGTATGCACACGTTTAGGGGTTAGCTTCCTTATAGTTTGAGACTTACTCATCTCACATCTGGATTACTGCACATTCTTCAGTACCGTGGAGACAGATGGTCCTTATAACATGCGTGCACACACACACACACACACACACACACACACACACACACACACACACACACACAGCGAAATCTGTTCAATCCTGACTGTACACTGGGGCACAGTTCACCTCCTGTATTGAACATTACAACAGATAATGTACTGCTAAAATGCAGAGATAAATCGAGCTATAGTGTGTGTGTGTGTGTGTGTGTGTGTGTGTGTGCATGTGCACATATGTGTAGGCACTGAGGTCAACATATACTATGGTATAGGAGATTTTTTTTTTTTACACCACTCTACATACAGTATGCAATGTACACACACACACACACACACACACACACACACACACACACACACACACACACACACAATGTAGATATAATTACACACATTTTCTGCAGTGCTCATTGTGAATTCTGACTGCAAAAAGTAAAGGCATTACAACAAGCACATCCAACATCTATTTAATGCTTTTCTGCATTATTGACCTATTTTTCTCCTCTACCTGTTTACTACTTTTCCCATCTATTTGTTCCCTCAAGCTGGAGTTTAGCCCAATAGTCATGGAGACTCAGATGTGATTTGCGGGCCAGTTGCAGTTCCTGCCATTGCCATGGGAACACTTCCTGGCTGGACTTAGAAGGAAAAGGAAATAACAGCAGCTGGACAGACTATCGGAGGTACAGTAAGACACCCGTTAATCATTTCCACAATCGCTCTCAAACACACAGACACACACAGCCTCGGTCTTGTTTGTTGTTGAACTAGTAAAATTCAAAATCTTTCTATGCAGCAATTCAAAAAATAACTTCATTTTTCCTATGAAGTTATTACCAACCATTACTATTAAAAAGCAGTGACGACAGCTTAACTCAGAACATACTTCTACCCAAGGTGTCACTAGGGGTTGAGCAGAAAATAAAATAAAAAAAACATTAGCATGGCATCAGAACCCATGCTCAGAACAGCAGGTCCTTTGATATGTTTAATGGTTGTGTAGATTGCAAAGTTTGTTTTTGTTGAATAGACTATGTGATTGACAGCAGTAGATAGTAATGCTGTTAAATCCTCGAATCTGATTGGTTGATAAATTTTCTATAGCAGTAGCTCTGACATGACTTTGTTAAATATTAATATTCAATTAGCCAGCATAAAACTTAAGATAAAATCTCTTTTTCAGAACAGACCTGGCCAAGAAATAGAAATAGAAAAAAAGTACATAGTAATATAGAATTAAATATCACAGAAGCAACATCAAATTTGGCTATAGTGCTAAATTTGCACACCTGGATTGGGGGATTTTCTGCCATCCTTCATGGCAAATCCTCGGAAGCTGGGACCATCGGTGGACATCCACTTTCAGGTCTCTCCAGAGTGTTCGATACACAGTACAATGTTCAATAGGGCTCAAGTCAGGCCTCTTGCTGAGCCACTCCAAGACAAGGTTTTGTCTGTAAACTACTTCTGTGTTGTCATGTAGAAAGATGAACCTCTGGACCAGACTGAGGTTCTGAGTGCTGTGAACAGGTATCTATTGAGGATATCTCTGTTCTTTGCTCCATTCAGCGTTGCCTCAACCTGGAGCAGTTAACAAGTTCCTGCTGCAGAAAAACACCCCACCATAATGCTTTACTTTTGGGGTTGGTTTTGGGCGGGTGATGAGCAGTGCCTGGCTCCCTCCAGACATAATGTTTAGAATTAAAGCCAAACAGTTCAATCTTGGTTTCATCAGACTAGAGACTCTTGTTCCACACAGTTTGAGAGCCTTATAGCGGGTGTCCATTGGCTTTACACTGACAGACTTCTGTCCTGCTACACTGCCTAGTGGGAAGCCTGGATCGATGGAGGGCTGCAGTGATTGTTGTATTCTGGAACTCTGTCTCATCATCAGAGCTCAAACAAACATTTTTTTTCGCTTCATTACATTGTGGTAACACTAATTCTGGATGGAATCATCCACACATTCATTTTCTTTCTATCACAGCCTACCTTGAAATTTGTTTTCGAAAGTGATTTATTTATTACAAATCGCCCATGCATGGTGCATAGATCAACAGAGTGTGCAAGAGTATGTGTTAAGATGTGTATGGCTTTGCTGTTTAATCTAACTAGCAAAATGCCTTACTGTGGCATCTGCACCACAGCAGATAAGCAGATTTATAAGCATGAGAGAGAGAGAGAGAGAGTGAGAGAGAGAGTGAGAGAGAGATGCAGGTCAGTGGACAGGAACAAAATGAAAAACACCACTTCTCTTCATTTTTGTCATCACCAATATATTACCCCTTTCTTCTCTCTCTTTCTTGCTCTCTCTCTCACACACACACACTGAAGATAAGTGAGTATGACCCTAATTGCTGATCAAAATGATTCAAGATTACCTCACAGAGGCTTATTCCCATTCATCCATGCTTGAGTGATGACTCATCTTGATTTTTTATGGGCTTTTTTACTTTTCCTTCACAGGATGTGTGTTGTAAGCCACTAAGAATTTCCAAGAAGGAAATGAAAATGGGATGTTTTGAAGTATGGACTCCTGGCACCCGGAAGCTGATTATTTTTCAATAACAACACATCCCACAAGTCCTAAGGAGCAGCAGTTATTTCTTTGATGAGTAGCAGGTCATTGTTTATATCAGTTTAGTTCAATATTTTGGACATTATTTCCAGTATAAATCTCAATTCTACAGAGCACAGATTGGATATCACATTAAAAAGCCACAATAAGAGAACACTGAAAAAAAACATAGCATCCATACAGACATGCAAAAGTCACTGCTAATAATTCAGCTAGCTGTCGAGAAAGAATTATCGGAATTTCCCTTTTTTGATGGCAAATTCTAGGGCAACTCCAACTAGCTTGGTAATTGCAGCATTTCTGCTCTAATGGACACACAGCACTGAGGGGAGCATTTCATTGACCTACTTTATGAATCTCACAGCTCACACACAAGACAAACACAGGAAATGGCTGCTTATGAAAAATCTACATAGAGATAAGTTTGTGGACACATCACCAGAATATTCGTATCGGCTTATTGAACATCCACATTCCACATACAGTCCCCATTTGCTGTTATAACACCCTCCACTCTTCTGGGATGATGTTTCACTAGTTTTTGAAGTGTGCTTTTGGAGGTTTTTGATCATTCAGCCACAAGGGTGTTAGTAAAGTCAGGTCTTGATGTAGAGTGAGGACGCTTGGGTTTCATTCAGTGTTCCAATTAATACCAAAGGTATTTTATAGGGTTGAGGTCAGAGCTCTCTGGCAGACCATTCAAGATCCTCCAATCCAACTCAACTATATCTTCATGGAGCTGGCTTTGTGCATAGGGGCACTCCTAGTCTGAGGAAAGGGAGGATCTAATGCTCCCAAATCCAAAGACATACAATGCAATTGTGTGCCTCAGACAGTTAGAGGAGAAACCACGCATAGTATACATGAATATGTTAACAAAGGTTATTATTAGTCAGATGCAACTCATGCTGCTGGTCAGTGACATGCCTTGGCCTTTCAAATAAATTGGTATTTGCTGCTATCCATTTTCTTTCTTTTTAAATCCGCGCCAGCTAAAGAAAAGCAGCCTCACAACGTGATGCTGCCACCACACCGCCACGAGTAATATATCCATTAAAAAAATTGGCAAACACATCCAAAAGAAGTCCATACTTTTCTGAAACAACATCTTATGGGTAGA
The DNA here is from genome assembly GCF_014805685.1 of Silurus meridionalis. Classification (NCBI taxonomy): domain Eukaryota; kingdom Metazoa; phylum Chordata; class Actinopteri; order Siluriformes; family Siluridae; genus Silurus; species Silurus meridionalis. Next base: position 6,016,317 of record NC_060911.1, on the reverse strand, counting down.
TAAGGCAAATATCATCTTGTAACAGAATAATGGGAAAAGAAGAGTATGAATAAGAAAAGGAACTGCTCATGATCCAAAGCATGCAACCTCATAATTAGGGATGCACCGAAATGAAAATTCTTGGCCGAAACCGAAAACCGAAAAAGAGGAAAGCAAGGCCGAAAACCGAAACACCGAAAGAAATTATGCCAATTATTATTACCATGCCTTTTATGGCTATGACTGTGTACTAACCTTACTAAAATCAAGGCATTTCAATTGCATAAATTAATATTAAAGTTTCAAAGAATAAATCAATTACAAATTATGAAACTATTTATTTATAGCACATTGCAACAATGCACAGGATAAAATAAATTAAAATTTAGTCTTAAATGTTTAACTTTAATGCACTCATGTGTAGATTAAATAATAATGTACAGTCCCTCTGGCCTGCTGAAAGGTTGTACAATTAAATATGTTCTTTCATAAAAACAAAGTGCATTTAGAACAAGTGCAACTGCTTAAAGATACAATACAACACTATCACTGGGAAACTTCCTGCCTTTTCAAAAACGTCTGCCACAGACGGAGTGCGCATGCTCGGAGGGGTTTTGCTTTTCTGTGCCGCGTTCCTCTGATATTCAGCATAGCGATCGGATGTTTGGATTTCAAATTAAACCCGACGTGGAGAAAGTTTTTGCAGACGCACCCAATCTTGAAATTTCGGCATTACATGTTTTGCAAATCGCTATCCGTGGATCTTTCTCAGATATACTGAAATACGTCCACACCGCAGACATGTTGCTTTAGACATGCACGTGCAGGCCGCGGTTTCTGTTTGAGTCATCACAACAAATTGTTTCGGCCGTGTTTTTTCGATGATCAAAATTTTCGGTGGCAGAATATTCGGTGCATCCCTACTCATAATGCATGTATGGCTGCTAATGGAACTGGTTTTCTTGAACCTCATCCAAATCATGATGTGATGTGGCTATTTTAAATGTTCAGATTCAGTTAAATGCTTAAATTATATTAGACATTGGGGAATATTCTGCTATGAATAAATCAGCTAACTTGAATCTTTTTGAAAATAAATATTTTCTTTGTAAAAAAAAATCATCTTGTCCAAATAAAGAACATAAGGGTGTAGGCATAGCTCTAACAATATCAACAATCCAGAGAAGACTTTGTCATAGTGAAGAAGGGCTTAGAAAGACCCAAAGAATAATTTAAATGCAACTGCAGACTTTTTAAGGCAAAAATAGGAATGCTGGGCAATGGTCAAATCCATCCCCTGACATAAATCCATTTGACCATGTATGTCATTTGCTAAAGGAAAAACGATGTACCATGAGCAAGCAGAAACCAGACAACTTCCATGACGTCATGGCAGAGATTTAACAGGGAAGAAACTGGGTGTCTGGTAATGTCTAAGATTTACAGACTTGACAGAGTCATTAACTCAACAGATCAGAACAGGCCAATGTACTATAATAAACACTATCAATACCAACAACATGGTCAGTGTTTAAATATTTATGGACCTGTACATGTGTGCTGACCTGGGCAACTGTGTGGTTGTAATGTGTGTTTTATTTTTTTATATATTTTTGAAAACAATACAAAATAAAATTTCCAAAGAATCTACATACTGTATGAGGGTACAATACAGATGTGCCAAATGAATATTACTTTAATTACTTTGTCGAGTACTGTGTTAATGAAACACCGCCGTATACCACAAAGCAGCAATCAGTCTTACAGAGCGTAATAGTGAAAATGTGACATCTTGCATTTCAGGTGCTAACAAGATTCTGAGAGAGACCGAGAGACACGGGGAGAGAAAGGAAGTCTCCCATTGCACGGCTTGTCGAAGCTTTCGTTTCCTATTCTCTCATTCTTTTCTCCTCCTCCACGCTTGTTCACTTTGCCGGAACTTCAGGCCAGCAGTATCTATCTGAATGTTCAGTGCTTTGCATTCTGACACCAAGCTAAACCAACACACACACACACACACACACACACACACACACACACACACACAAAACAGTGGTCTACTGTGAAAACGATTTGGGCATTATCAGTGCATTGCAGATAAAGACAAAAGCTGTGTGTGTGTGTGTGTGTGTGTGTGTGTGTGTGTGTGTGTGTGTGTGTGAGAGAGAGAGAGCGAGAGAGAGAGAGAGAGAGAGCACGAGACAGAAAGAAAGCAAAAGAGAGACGGAGAGAAAGAGGGGAAGGAGGAACTGGGAACAGGATGACTTAACCTCAGTGTTTAGCTAGGGTCACAGCTGCAGACTGGAAGCACACACTCTCTCTCTCTCTCACACACACACACACACACACACACACACACACACATATATATACTCATAGAGAGAGAGAGAAAGAGAAAGAGAGAGAGAGAGAGAGAGAGAGAGAGAGAGAGAGAGAGAGAGAGAGAGAGAGTTGTACAGACACCAAAACAGGCACATGTTGTGCATTCTGATTAGTGTCTTTCTTACACTTAAACGTTACCCCATCTGCCAGTTTCTTTCTTGAAATTTTCTATACTGAATGTCGTTACTTTATATTAAAAAGTTATCAGCCGATAAATCATGAGCATCAGTACAAGAAATGCATTGTGCCCACTCTGCCTCTACACTGGACACTGAACAACTGACAGGATAATAGAGCTGAGTCATGCCTCAATATAGCGTTTCGATTTTTTTTTTTCCAAACTATTTTGATTTAATCAAAGTTGTGACGTTTTAACACATGATTCATCACCCAGCCTACTCATACAGTACTCTGTACTATGGTGTTACTTTGCCAATATGACAAGATCTGACATCATCTCTTCAGTTAAATGATGAAAAAGAAACCAGACATCATATAGGGATAAAGTATTGGATCCCTGTCTTTTCCAGTCTCCTTAAACACAAATGTATTGGATGTCTTTGGATGTGGGACCATGACATTTTCCCTTTACTTTTACTAGAAGACCCAAACCTTTTCTAGCATAACAAGACCCTGTTCACATTGAAGATATAGAGTACATTTGCTGCAGTGAAAGATTTTGAGTGGTCCTTCTATAAACCTACAGTAACCTCTACTGAAACACCTTTGGGAAGAACTGTAATGCTGAATGCACCACATTTCTCCTCACCTCACATCAGTACCTGATTTTACTAACACCCTTGTGGCTGAATAAGCAGAAATCTCCACCAGCACACTCTAATATCTAGTGGTACATTTTCTTAGAAGAGTGGAGGTTATGATAAAAGCAAATAGGGACTAAATGTAGAAAGGGATATTTAAAGTGTCCAGAACATTTGTCTATACAGTGTATTTACAGTACACATACCAGTTCATCACATGCATTACTTGTTTGTCTCTATGTGATCAAGAAATGCTGCCTGAATTAAAAAATAATGTCAGCAGCTCTATCATATATGTACATTTCCAAATAATCTTCAGCAAAGATGGCAGATGATCTAAAAGCTTGCATTCTAATTAGATATTCACCACTCATTCGTTTGAGAAATCAGACAGGACATAATCAGGAGTCTGACAGTAACTCTGGCATACTGTAATTTATATATATATATAAAACAAAACACTATGGTTCATGCGCTTATCAGAAAATAACCAATGACTACCCTGAAGTGTTGTATTCCAGTTTGCATATGATTATATTTTTGCACCAAAGAACAACATGGCATGTAGAATAACCACCTCTCACTCGCCCACCTCTATTTTTTTTTCTCTCTTGTAAAGACCAGTAACCGAAAACGCAGCTTGTCATGTTACCAAGAAACTCGAAAGCCTTCGTCCTGAAGATTATCCCAAGTAAGAAAAAATGTTACAGCCTGTTTTTCGCACTGACACTGGAGTCTCCTTCAAAAAAAAAGCTGAATAAACTAAATCTCCTTACAGAATAACACCATATGATTTTTTTGTATTATTATTTCTGTATGAATAAACCTAAGCAGAATCAAGCATTCATTAGCATTGAAATATAAACATTAGATACGGTATTTGGAGGTCGACACAGGAATGTATGCTATCAATGCTCTTGACTGCTGCTAATTGCTCTACATGAATTCCAATGCTGTAAATTGTGCATAACAGGCTCTGGACACTGGCCAGAACCCCTGAGAGGACACACCTGCTTGGCCGAATGGCATTGACACCAGTCGGGGGGCGTCAGTGATGTAGTTTGTGTAGGAACGTCTAGATCAGTCAGATGGGCTGTGGGCTGATGACTTCACACTGGTTAGCTTATGACTGGGACTATGAGCAAAGAGCAAGACGTTATGTTCTCAATGTCCTCATTCATCTGTGCTTGTATTATTGCACAAGTTTACATGCTTACACATACAGACACCATGTAAAAGTGCTGTATATCAGCGATCAAATGTTATATCTGAAATTCTCAAGTATCATTAAGAAAAAAACGAATATGAATCCTATAGTCCAAAACTGGCTGTGCTGTTTTGATGAGCAAAGTGGCGACCAAATAAGTGAGAACAAAAATAAATTTCCTATGCTGTTTGCTGGTTTGACCTGAATCTAATAAATAAATATAAATATAAATACATACATAAAAAAATAAATCACATGCCCACTCAGCACCGATTTCTAGTCTATTTCTAAAATATTTAGACTAGTCATTAGGACTTGTTAATCACTAAAGATTCGCATTTCTGAAAATTTGATTCAAATGCTAATAGATTTGAGTTTACAGTAATTTACGTGATGTTGATGCGATGAGTTGTGGACACTCATGTTGAAAATGTCAGTCACTGACAGACACTAAGTCCCTAAACAAAATATTAAACCAATTTGTCTATTATGCTGTGACAGAGTGCTGCCTCCAGAGCAATACAAATAAAACTCACTGCCTTTAGAAAACAAGAAAGCAACATTTGTTATGTCACGAGGATCACGAGGAAATTAAGTTGTGATCACGAGCATGGAGGACTTCTTAGGGCATTTGTAGTTACATACCCAAAGTTGTTGCATACTCAGATGTTTAAAAAAAAGTGCAATAGAAAAGTGTTCACCCCGTCAGGTATATATTGTATGTTTGAATCCTGATGATGCCACAGCCTTGTGGCCAGGAACCCATGTCAAGTAAAACAAGATGTGCTTTCAAGTAGGTAGGGATGTTGTGCTTTCTCTTTCCTATCAATCACTGCAACACATTGGCATCTGTGAGCATATACATGCGGAAATAAGCAGATAGGACATTAGAAGTGTGTTACAAGTGTGTTATACTGTAACACCACCTCACTGAGCAGCATTTTTACTGGAAGCTGTCATGTGTTAAGGTTGAGATTTAGCTTTAATGTAGAAAGAAGAAAATGCGAGTTTTCCACAAGTAAATTTAAAGCTAATGAGGCTGCGTGAGCAGGAAAAACAGTGAGTCGGTTTGGGGGGCTAAATAGTAGATCCACGCAAAATAGATAGCAAAATTCAATTAAGTTTTAGTTGTATAGCACTATTAACAATGGACATGGTCCCAAAGCAGCATTACAGAGAAAAAGAGGTTATACAATTTTTTCATTTATATGTTAGTGCCTAACAGGTTCCCTGGTGGTCTAGTGGTTAGGATGCAGCGCTCTCACCGCTGCGGCCTGGGTTCGATCCCCGGTCAGGGAACCAACCCCAGCCACTCGTAGTGCCGTTCCCAAACCCGGATAAATGGGGAGGGTTGTGTTAGGAAGGGCATTCAGCGTAAAAACGTGCCAAATCGAACGTGTGGATCATGAATACGGATGATCCGCTGTGGCGACCCCTAATGGGAGAAGCCGAAAGAAATATGTTAGTGCTTAAAAGTTTATCCCTAATGAGAAAGCAATTGGTGACAGTGGCGGGTAAAAAACTCCCTGAGATGGTATGAGGAAGAAACCTTGAGATGAACCAGAATAAAAAAGGGAATCCTCATGTGGGTGGCACCAAATGTCAATTCATTATAGTTTAATTATTGTTAGGTTTAATCATTGTTTTTCAGTGATGGGTGCTTCAATGAACTGTTCATGCAAATTGGAGTCCTAAGCCACAGACTGTTTATATTAATTACAGTCCAAATCCATTCTCATAGTTCCTGAATTGCTCAAAATCGGATTGCTACTTTGGTGGATTAGATATTACATACTCCAAAAAACTAGTTTCACCCAACATAAATCAGGCAAAATGAAAAAAAAATTTTTTTTTAAAAGTTCAACTGAAAACGACAGCATCTTTGTCTTGCAGTTCATTACAGAAGATTCAATAATAATTGGTGAAATAAGTCTACAGGGTCCCACTGATTTAATTTGTACATATATATATATATATATATATATATATATATATATATATATATATATATATAAATATAAACTGCGATCATTTAAACACATTCACGAATCGCACAATAACCTCGAGATATGTTGTTTTGTTGTTTCAATTTCCCCTGTCCAAACACATCCCACACAAAATCTGATGATCTTTGGCAAATTATAAGAAATATTGGAGAGCTAACCTATATCTAAATAAAAGAATGGCAAAGAAGATCAAGAAAAGACCTCATAAGTGAACAGTGATGGTTGTAAAAATTTAATGTGTCCACTTTCCTTTTCTTGTTTTGTATGCATTTTAAATCTATTTTTAATTCTAAACTTTTGTCGGTATTTTGTAATAAGACGCACACCAGCCAACATGAATATTGTCCCTGATTAACTAAAAGTAAAAGTGCATGCTGCATGATTTTTCCGCTATCTGTGTTTCCACTTCAGTGAACATCCTGATCTTTCATTTGGAAAAAATAAAAAACTCCTTCAAAGGTTCTCATATAAAAACTGAATACCTTTGATGCCGATTTCAATGTAGAGTGGGAAAGTCATTGAAAATCAATGCTGATGGCATTGAATGGCAGCGTGATCACTGAGAGAGACGAGCAAGTGGACAAATAACTTGATGGCTTACATGTGAGCAACTCATACGCATCTTGAGCATTCATAGTGATCATTAAAACACCAACACTTGCAGGAAGCTGAGTCTTACAGCTAGTAGAAAAAGAACTGCAACTCTGTTTTCCACAACAGAGGACCTGGTGATAGATGAGCTCATTTTGGACTGGGACTTGCCCAAAATGTGGTACTCGTGAGGCCTGCAATTTGGCACCGATATTTTTAAAGAACAAGTCTAGAAAAGGAAGTCCGGGAACACACACACACACACACACACACACACACACACACACACACACACACACAGGAGCCAAATCCAGGACAAAACCACTGCCCTGAAAGAATTCTTACATAACAGCTCTAAATCATGGCATGTTTTTATATTATGTTTCCCTACATATCACGTCAAGCGCTATCATTTCGCTTTGACACAACACACACACACACACACACACACACACACACACACACACACACACACACGACATCTGTTGCCTTTGCACTGAGAGATTCTGCTGATATTTGATACATAACGAAGGATGCACAATGTGAATGACAGACCAGCGGAAATTACATTGTGCAGAAGAGGGAAGCAGGGCTGGGACAGCAAGTCACACAGGGTTTACGGACCTGATGAATGGACCATGCAATAAATAAACATCTCAGAGAAGAAGAAAGGAGAGCAGAATCTGAGAGGAGGTATTTGGAAAAGTTTTTGATGAGTCATTATCAAAAGGGAAAAAAATATCGAAAGAGATTTTTTTGGTTTTCTGCTTGAATCCTCGCCTAAAACCACAAGCACACACACACACACACACACACACACACACACACACACAGAGCCAGGAAGTGAATGAAGACAAGCAGTTTCTGCTCTGCTGCCTTTTTTCCTCTAGACACTAAACAGAATCACTGCAATAGACAAAAGATGTTGAAACACACACTTATATACCTACTACCCAAACCAAAAATTTCATTCAGCCTGTTTTTATTCATGACCATCATAAGAAGCTCAAGTCGGGACTTTTTTTTTTTGTAGAACCTAGTTTCTTGCTTCTCTCTTCGTCAGACGATATAGAACAATCTAGACAAGGCATCTGAAAGCATGACTGTGTACTGCTTTTTATCTCATTTCCATCAAATTCCTTCCTGATTCTGCTTCTGTTAGGTGTTCTCTGGGCATTGATCTTAATCAGACGTCAAGGTAAAGTGCCGAGTTCCAACTACTTCATAATACGCAGGCACACGAGCGATCTGATCTGAGTGCACCTTTTCGCCAGAGTAACGCATTCGAGCGTGGCTGGGTCGTGACACTTAAATGTTCTTTCTTTCTCAAAAGATTTATCACATCAGGGTTGGACCTGGAGAGTTTTGAATCATGGTGTTGTGCATCGAATGATCTCTTTGACCTATCTTTTGGTGCTTACCTATGCTCCTGAGAACACATTGCATGTTTTTTTGGAGTACCTTCATCTGTAACCAAAAAAAAATATTCTTCAAAAGCATACAGCTACAACTACCCAGCATGTGCAGGAACCCTGTAGGGATTTGTTAAACTCTGTAGATATTAATTCAACTCCAGTTCAGGACACCCTAAGATCCAGGTGATGTTCCTCCTGCTGGCTAAGCACGCCCAGATCGTGACACTGAGATGCCAGATCACTGTAGGATCATTCCCCTGGGGACACTGGAATAAAAGGAAATCAGGTTGCACTACTAAAGAATGAACTGAAATGAAGATCGGTATGATGTACTCACTCCGGCTGGAGCACTGAGAGGAGCTGGATCGGGATGGAAGCTCTGCTCTCAGGTCTTTGCTGAAACTGTAGGGTGAAGCTGTGAATGATCGGCAAGTGCCAAAGTCCAGATAATTAATAGAAGCCGTAACAAGCGAAAATATATCGGTGCGGGTTTTTTTTCCGGCCCGGCGAAGTTACTGCGTCCGCGCGCGTGCATTCACGGTCCCGCCGGTTTCCGAATGAAAACCGCCTCTCTCTGGAGGGTGTGTGTGTGTGTGTGTGTGTGTGTGTGTATGTCTCTCTCTCTCTCTCTCTCTCTCTGGTGGGTGTGTGTGTGTGTGTGTGTGTGTGTGTGTGTATGTCTCTCTCTCTCTCTCTCTCTCTCTCTCTCTGAGTGTGTGTGTGTGTTTGTGAGATTCTTTATTCTCTCTATCTCTCTGAGTGTGTGTGTGTGTGTGTGTGTGTGTGTGTGTGTGTGTGTGTGTGAGAGAGAGAGATTCTCTATTCTCTTTATCTCTCTCTGAGTGTGTGTGTGTGTTTGTGAGATTCTTTATTCTCTCTATCTCTCTCTGAGTGTGTGTGTGTGTGTGTGTGTGTGTGTGTGTGTGTGTGTGTGTGTGTGTGTGTGTGAGAGAGATTCTCTATTCTCTTTATCTCTCTGTGTGTGTGTGTGTGTGTGTGTGTGTGTGTGTGTAGATTCTCTTTCTAGTATGATTCTTTCGCTCTGTGTGTTTCTGTCTCAACATTCAAGATTTTCTCTCTCTTTTTTTGGGAGTGTGTGTACAGTATGATTATTTCGCCTGTGTGTGTGTGTGTGTGTGTGTGTGTGTGTGTGTGTGTGTGTGTGTGTGTCAACATTCAAGATTTTCACTCACTCTCTTTGTGTGTGAGAGGTTTTCTAGCTCTCACTCTGTGTGTGTGTGTGTGTGTGTGTGTGTGTGTGTGTGAGAGAGAGACTCGCACTCTTTCCTTTTCTCACCCGCCCGTTCTCCCTCTTTCACTGTCACACGCTGCCGGACACGACCGTCTCTCTCTCTCTCTCTCTCTCTCTCTCTCTCTCTCATCACACACACACACACACACACACACATTTTTTCGGGTCTGATGTCACCGCGCTATCCGGTCTCGTAATTCCTCCTCCTTTCTATTCTGTTCTCGCCATTTCCGGCGTGCTGCATCCGGACCGGAGAGCAAAAAGGCAACATTGACGTTTTTAATCAATAATAAAGAGCGCATTTTTTCATGAATATACCAGTGAACACTGTATTAAGAGGAAACGGATTAGGACGGAGTGAAGCGGATGTTGGGAGGAGAATGGAATGTTCTCAGTGGGAACTCTGGACTGCAGCAATACCAATTGTGGACACAGGGGGCAGTATAGATGGGGGTTATAGCCATCTGTTTTCATGCTAACGTTTTTTTTTTTTTTTTGGGATAAATGGTCTAAATGCACCAAGGGTATAAATACAAATGTTCTATTGGGGGAATATAAATACAAATGCTGTGCTTAAATATTGCTCCAGTAAACGCATTCCTTTTACTGCTTTCTGGAGTACAAAGTACGTTTATTCGAATAGACTTATGATGTGACCAAATAATATTAAAAGTACTAAATTCAGTAACGAGGTTCAAAATGCCAAGCAAAACGAAAAGTTCATGATTCAGGGTTGTGGTGTCAAAAAAAGACTTTTTTTCAGCAGAAAGGAAGCCAGGAAGGTCTATGAATGCACCCAAAAAACACAAGTCATAGCACAAATCTTATATATACTGATCAGGCATAACATTATGACATTATAAGATTAGGACCAGTGAGTAAATAACACTGATTATCTCTTCATTATGGCACATGTTAATGGGTGGGATATATTAGCCAGCAAGTGAAAAAATGTTCCTTAAAGTAGATGTGTTAAAAGTAGGAAAAATGGGCAAGCATATAGATTTAAAGAGTTTGACAACAGCAATGTTGTGACGGCTAGACGGCTGGGTCAGAGCATCTCCAAAACTGCAGCACTTGTCGGGTGTTCCTGGCCTTCAGTGGAATCTATCAAAAGTGGTCCAAGGAAGGAACAGTGATGTCCGTGGGGAGTGAATGCTGGCCCATGTGGACCGATCCAACAGATGAGCTACTGTAGCTCAAATTGCTGAAGAAGTTAATGCGGGACTATTAAGACTATTTTGGCTGCAAAAGGGGGGACCAACACAATATTGGGAAGGCACCACCAATATCACCAAATACCTAGGTGCTCCAGAGTTAACTAAAATAAAGTTTGCTAAAAACTCCAAAATAGTGAAAAAATAAATATATGTGATTTATTCATGTTCCAAGCTGTGGCCTGTACATGACCCTATAGCATGGGAACCACCTTAAGCTCTGACGTTAGATTCTTCAGGCACATTTATTACTCTTGACAAATTACCTCCTTAGAAGAGTAGGTGCGAGCTTAAGAGCTCACCGATGCTTCAAATATGCTGATTGTAATCGCACATTGATCTCTTGCTATGAATAGAAAGATTTTTAATACAGATTAGAAACGCATAATAATGCAAAAGGGTAAAAGGTAAAGTGCACCATACTTAAGGAAAAAAGAACCGATCAATGAGAACTTATTTACAGTGTTTTAATAATTGATGCTTAATTCAATGCACCATTCTCCTGTGCATCATACATTTTTAAGGAGAGACTTTTGCTTACCGGCACACATCAGGAGTTCCCCTACTTTTACGGAAACTCTTGCAAGAACAATGGGGTAACGGTTGTGGCCTTGTGTCAGGTCATCATTTGATGCAACGTAAGAATGCCGTCAAATAATGGCATGGAGAAAAAAAAGATCTGACGTTTAAATTATTAAAGTAATAGTAAAAGCTGTCCAAAATGTAGTTACTCTTATAAAGTACAAAACAAATTCTGGAAAATATTTACTTCAGTTAAGTAACAAAGTAAAAATACTTTTTTAAATATATATAAAAATAGCAAAAAGTATGTAGTATGCGGTTTTTTTAGTAGTAAAATTCCACTCATCTGTCTATCTATCCAAAAACAATATAACCAAAATCTTTGCAGACAACGGACTATTATACACATGTGCTTTTAGATATCATATTACAAAATGAATCCTCCCTTCGCTTTTATTGTGGTATTATGTGGTATTTCTTTTCACTTTCCTCAAGTGTAGCTCTAAGGATTTGCACATTCAGTTTTAAGCATTAGTGACATCCACTGACAAACACTTACGTCAGGAGAGAAAGCCTGGTGTGTAGTCCCCATTCCAGTTTATGCCATAGGTGTTTATTGCACAATTTGCAGTCACTGATGGCGGTTGAGATATTAGAAGGTAAGGATAATATATATATATCTCAAAAGCATGAGGATGATAAACAGGGTTTCATCGATGGCATAAGAATGTTGTGGAGCATACTGTTACACACAAACACACAAAAACACACACAGACACACTGAAGCAGCTTAATTTGTTATATCAAATGTTACAAGTCTGTTTTTCTGGATTCTTGCAATGTTTTCTCCGAATATCAAACATAGCAAACAACTTGTGTGTCTGTTATCAGACCTTATGTGTACTTTTTTCTTTGGCAATAATTTAATTATTTTTTTGTCTCCTCATTTTGAAGAAAAAAAAACAGAAGGATAAGAGAAAATAAAGTAAACAATCCAATTTGTTTGTATTAGTATTATACCTTTAAAATGTATACCATCCGACTACCTGCAGTGGCTGTCTTCAGTGATTAAGGGTGTAATGGCCTAGCTGTAGACAGGCATATTGGATATTGAGATGCTATACTGTATATATTGTGCAATAACAATCAATTGTGCTGAAAGCAACATTTTTTATCCTGCATCAAAATAACTCACCACCACATATTAACATAGTTACTTTTCTGACATACTACATTGACCAGGCAAAACTTTATGGCCACTGATCAGATATAACATTATGACCACTTGCCTAATATTGTGTTGGTCCCCTTTTTGCTGCCAAAACAACCAAATCGAACATTAACAGCATTAACATTAGCAATTTGAGCTACAGAAGCTCATCTTTTGGATCGGACCACCCGAGCCTTCTATCCACATGTGAATCAATGAGCCTTTGCCGCATATGACCCTGTCCCCGGTTCACCAATGTTCCTTCTTTGGACCACTTTTGATAGATACTGACCACTGCAGACCAGGAACATCCCACAAGAGCTGCAGTTTTGGAAATCCGCCATGATATGCACAATTAACCCTCTGGGGGTCGAAAAACACACCGGCGTATTTTGTGGCATTTTTTTCTTATTACGGCGAAACAAACTTAACTTTTTTTGATCGTACAGAGAAGAGCAATATTTAATCCAAATCTGTAAAGGGTCTACTTTTATTTGTATACACTCATAATAACAACAAAAGGCTGTGCCTTTGTAAAATAAAGAAAACAGACAGGGGCGCTCTCTGACATCGGTCATCTCTCTTCACAGACACATAAATATTAATGATGATAAATAAAACAACCTGAATCTCAGTGAATATTTGCCTCCCAAACATAAGTATATGAATAAAAAGCTCGCAATGTCTTAAATCAACCAATTCACATCGAAAACGTCGAAGAGGTACAGTTTCTCCGTTATCACGTTATTAACCGTCCGTGTGGAAACATAGCAAAAGTTAGAATATTTGTTACCATATACAGTACATGCCTCAGGAAATATATGCTTTCTTAAGAAAACAATTCTTACTTTATATGATCTATACAGAGAAAGAGAGTAAACTACAGATAGCTTTGCAATGTAAATCTTTAGATCAGGTACTGTTGATTTGAAAACCACTATAGCAAATATATGCAAATAAGGAAATCATTTACGAAATGGAACTGCTACAGTAAAAGTAGTTTTCCTCTATCTGTCCAGAGTGAGTGATAGACTGAAATTTGTGTGTGTTTGAGCTTGGTTTGCTTTGGGTTGCATATAATGATCTGTAACTCACAGGGAAACTGAAGCGGTTTGACTCTTGTGATGCTGATTAATTTAAACCCTTGAGGCACTCAGCATATGAGAGCCACTGTAGTTGTGCAACTGTAGAAAATACACAGCTCCAGGTTTTGACAATGTGTTGTATTAAGTGTGTAGTGCAGCTTATTTGGCTGTACTACTAAGCTATTATTGTCATATTTTGATTGAGTTGGTTAGAGGCCACTCATACTGTACACACACCACACATCAGAACCAAGAACCAAGCGGTCAAGCAGAGCAAAAAAACACAAGAATAATACTATTTTTTACTCAATTAAATGCCAATAAATGCATATTAAAGTAATTTTTGTTATGCTATGCAAATAAACAGGCAAAGTGAGGAATGCTGCTGCACATCTTCTCTAATCAAATAGCAATAAAATTAATGAATTAAAAAGCAACTCCTAGGTAAGTTGGTGTCAGGCAAAAGAACGTGCCAGAAACCGAAGTGAAATCCACAAGTTTTTTTTAATGAAGAATAACAGGGCAAAGCAGAAAACGGCAAATCGCTATGAAACTCCAGGTTAACTAAACCTGGTGAAAGCTGTGATCAGACTGATGTGAAACAAAACACACTGAGTCCCGTAATCAGAGATAAACTAACTGAGTAGCTTGGGTAGTCCGACAGTGTTCCTTAGCCTAAGTTGAAGAATGGACAGAGAGCTGGTGGAGGAACAGGGGTTATGTAGCATGGAAACTGATGAGGGCCAGGTGTAGCTGATTAGTAAGTGGGAGAGCTGCTGGGAGTGATAGGTGAAGGAGTGGCTGGTGGATCCCTGACAGTTGGCAATTAAAACATTTATTGTAACATAAACCTTTGGACCAAACTATTAAGTTCAAGTGGTTTCAGAGGATTAATTCTAATTGGTCAGAAGATGAATTTTCATCAATTCTTACAAAATCTGCAAGGTTTATATACACAGATGTTCAATAACCTAATTAAAAATGTGTGTTACTTTTGATATGGTGAAGGACTCTTCAGGGTTAGTGTTTTTTAGTCAGTCTTCAGTACCAACAACCATTTTCTCTGTAACATGAAATTGAAGAGGAGAAAAAAATAAAGGTTGGTGAGGGAATGGATGTTACGAAAAGATTGTAAGTACTAAATTCATTGTAACTATAAATAGATAAAATGTATGACACTAGAGAACCCTGGTGTGTGTGTGGGTGGGAAGGAGGACTGGGGAGAAAGGTTACTTTTGAAGATTAGCTTGCAGGTTTAATCCATTTCAAATTTGTGTTTCACAAGTGTGTGAAGGTGTTTCTCTGTTGCTAGTTATGCCACTCTCTCTTAAGAGCTGCTGAAAGCACAGATAAAACCAACAGGTGTGGGATATTGCTAATAAGGCAAAGATGAGAATCGTCATCATCATCCTCTCTATCAGCAGTAAGTGAAAGCTCTGTCACAGATATCATTCTCAAATTGTTGGCAACTGGCTTTGTTGTAAAAGTAATAAAATACATTCGTACGGTAATTTTTACTTAATGTCACGTCCCGTCATTAATAATTTGTTCTGCTACAGCACACCATGGACTGTGTATACTATTTATTATTCTAATATGTAAAATAAAGGTAGGCTGTTGGGTGTCATGCACTGGTATGATATCAACCACAAGTGTCATTGCAGCCTAATAAATGGCCATAATAGTTATTAATTTAATCAAAATCCACTACAAAATACAACAGAATATTCCAATTACCTATAGGCCTGTCAGCAATTAAAATATTAATTTTTACACGGATTAATAGTTGAAACAGGTATCATAACTATTGCTGAGAGCATTCAAGATCAAGAAAACAGCCACCAAAGACCTGAAACAGAAAATACTTCCAATTCCAAAACAGGGTAAAGTGTTTCGACCCATATCATTCAGATATGGGGATCATAAGAGATAAGTGGAATAAAATTCACATTTATTCCAGCTTCTAGTAAGTTAAGACATCCCAGTTTGCTCTCATTTGTAATTGCAAGTCCATAGGAGAGTTACCTAAACCTAAACAATTTACCCTGCACCGCACTGTAGGCCTTGCTTGAAATGAGGTATCTTCTTATAAAAAACAAGAAAGTAGTATTTTAGGAGTGATCATGAGTGATTATGATAAAGGGAACTAATTTTCTCTCCATCACAACATCATTTAAAAGGCATAAAGTAAAAAAAATAATTTGCCAAGGTGAAGAAAGCGAATGTGTTTTTTGTTTAATTTTCTTTTTACGATTTATGAGAAAGACAAGAAGAAATTAGGTTAAAGAGAAAAAGAATGAGATAAAAGAGAGAATGAGAGCACATGCTTGTGTGTCATCTGATGTTCTGGAATGTTCCTCTGCCTTGAACACTCTCCGTGATGTCTCTTTCTCTGAAAGAACTGCTTGTTGTGTGCAGGCAAATCTCTCGCTCTCTCTCGCTCTCTCTCTCTCTCTCTCTCTCTCTCTCTCTCTCTTCTCTCTTTCTCTCTTTCTATCTTTAAATGACTAAATGGATAAATGTTTTGGGTAGGGAGTTTAGGATTTTAGCAACATAAATAATGCCTTATACCAAATGCTCCCAGAAAGATAGAAAAAGATCAGACTTTGTGAGGACACAGGGACATTTCCCTGGTCCCAATGAGATTTCTTTCTTTCCAAAAAAATATACATTTCCTATTTTAAAAAGCAACAATAAGTTTTCTTTTAATTACTGGGGTTACATTAAGCCTATCAGTAATTAGCTGCATTAACTGGATGGTAAGACAAATGTGTGTGTGTATGCATTTGCGTGTGTGTGTGTGCGTGTGTGTGTGTGTGAGTGAATGGGGAGTGAATCAACTGAAAACGCAACAAAGAAACTGCAGAGTCATTTCCAACCCTGTTTGTCTAATGCTAGCACAGCTCTCGCTTCCTGACACCCAATGGAGCGATGCAAAGAAGTAGAATCACATGATGAATGCGATTCAGCACCGTGTTTATCTTAGCAATTGTGAAGACAATGGTCTTTTCAATGTGAACCCTTTATTTAAAATCTCAAAGCTCATAAAAACATGCACTTTTTGTATATATCACCTACATGTGTAAACACCAGTATCAGGCTTAATAGTAGCTGTAATCAGAAATGAGCTGTTACATAGAAATGTTCATTGTCACAGCAGCCCACAACAGTCAGCATTTCTTGAATTCTGGTCATTTGTTCATTTTCTGTCTACTTCCTAGATGAATTCTTCAGAAGTGATCAGAATTATTGCTACATGTTACTGAAATGTGTTTGCGTGGTTTATGAATATATATAAAAAAAATAGAGGCTATACAAAAACACATAATTGGCAGAAAGACACAAGATGCTAGAAGCATAAGCCATACAAGTTAGGGTTAGGGTTAGCAATGATTTCAAACAAAAAAAAAAAAGAAAGGAAGAAAGGTTTTTTTTTTACTTGTCATATATACAGTACAGTGAAATTCTTTCTTCAAATATTCTGGAAGCTGAGAACAGAGTACAAGGTCAGCCATGAGATAACACCTCTGGAGTATAGAAGGCCACAAGAGCGGTAGCTTATTAGGGGCCTGAACCCCAACCTTTTGAGTAGTAACCCAGAGCTTTTGAGCTACCACCTCCGTACAAAAGGGACAAAACAGAAACTGTGGAGGGAGAAAGAAAGGATCTGCTCATGATCCAAAACATATGAGCTTACTTGTCATGTATGATGAAGGTACTAATTAGTCTCTATTAATGATGGAAATCATTGTGGTATTAAAATGAATTTACAAGTCTACCGAAACATTCTGTGTGCCAAATTACAGCAAATTATATTCAATGTAATTGGAAGGATCTTCACAATTCTTTACAAAACTTCAAAGGACATACAGTGGAAACTCAATACTCGCGACCTTGACACGTGTGACCTTGATAGTAGAATTTTCATTTGGAACCAGACTGAGAGTAACTCGCGAAAAATCTGATTTGGCAAGAAGCTGTGAGTGGCTCGAAAGTTCTGAGTAACATTTCAGTTTGTACTAATAAATTACATTAAAATGTTTTGAAAACTATTTTATTATTGTGTATTAATTCAAAGTAGTAAATGAAACATTTATGACACGTAATTCACAATTTTTGTTGAGTTTACAGTACAGTACATGTACAATTCCCCTTGAAAAAGGAACCATCAAAAGGAGAGAGTCAAAACCCTCTGTTTTTTGTTACTTATGAGGGTTCATAATACGTAGCCCCCCGTGAGTATCAAGGTTGCACTGTACATTTAATTACAAATGTAACTATAAATTTCGACATCATAATTTGGTCCCTATAAGTTTATACCCAATGAGCAAGCGAGTGACAGCAAAGGCAAGAAAAACATCCATGAGATTATATAGGGAAAAAACCTTGAAAGGAACCAGACTCTAAAAGAAACCCATCATCATAATGTCCATGCTTTACAATTATTCTTGAGAACAGCGTGGGAATAATGTTGAAGGTTTCAGATGGGTCAAGTCAGTCACCTTAATATTTGGCATATGTAACCAATTATGCAGTAATATTTACTCATTTATTTATCTCTTCAAATAGATTTGCTTTCCTAAAGTCTTGGTGGTCTGTGAACAACTGTGCCTTGTCCGATGTTGTTTTAACATCTAGACTTGAAAGAACTGAAATTTTGAGCTGTTGTATTATATTTACTGTATATTTCAATCACAAACTCAAATGTCCTCAATGAATAGCAAAAACAAAAAGACCTGAACTTCAGATAGTCTAGGAGGGGACTATATTATATAAAACCTCGTTATGCAATTATTAAATGTGAGGTCTTGTTTTTTTTTGTTAAGGTGGATGGTATATAAGCTTTGCATTTTTGTTTTTTTATACTATTTAATTTTTATACTACACTGTTTTACTGCAAACTATGTCATTACTCTTTTGAGTCACCTTGTTCGCTTGATGTTTGGTTGATGTTATTTTTGTGTATGACCACTAGTTGCTTAAAGATTACAAATCTCCCTGTAATTTAATGAAGCTCAGGACATAGATCCTATTGCAAACCCGGGTCATTATATTCATATATATACGTTAATTTATACAGTAGATATGTGTATGTGGGCTAGCCAAAAGTGTGTATCCAATTGTAAATAGGATTTTAAGGCATGTTTTTCAACTAAACAAGCAAGCAGGTGCCATCTTGCCATGCTAATAGACTAATCAACAGCCTTTACCACCGTATAGTTAGTTACAGGTTCTCCTTGAAATATGTCATACCATAATTACCTTGCCCATTAGATTGTGAAGCCATGCACCCTGCGTTTAGGCTCACTGAGCTATATGGTTGAAAATTACAGTTGTTACTCACATTTTCTTTTTATAAATACTAAATACTGTGTTGTGCATGCAAATACATTTTCAACAGTGATGAGTAATCACATCATGTATACAGAGCTACCAAAAGCCCAAGATTAAGCCATGTAAAGTGGATCCGACAAAATGGAACAGATTTTAAGTGTCCATAAGTACTTCATAAGCAGCTATACAAATCTGTAAACACAAGCATGTAAAAAAAATATGAAAAACTGGCATTGATTCATCCACCATGGACTGCCGTCTACTATGGCTGCAGTTGCTCGGCAACAGGATTATTCCTGAAACACTGACAAAGAATTATGAGCAGAACTGAACACACATTAGGTAAGCAATGTAAAACCTTCTAAAAGCTTTTTTTGCTGCTTCTTTTCCCCACATCCCTTTCATCCTGGCATCAAAGACTATCAACAGCTTGTATAGGCCCCAAACACTGAGCACCTCAGATATCTCTTAGCGCCTGTTTGGCTCTCATAAGGCCAGTGGGCGAAAGTGCATGTCTCCACAATGATCCCACAGACTGGAAGAGGGTGAGCAAGGATGAATGCCAGGTACCATGAGACATTTTAGACATCAACAAGCCCCAACATGTACATCTGAATTGGGCAAGTGTCTCTTCCCCCCTGCAGCTTGGTTCTGAGCAAAAGCTTCAAATAAGGGTAGTAAAAGTGACATGCTTACATTTTTTGGCTGACTGTTTGGCAGTGGTAGTGACTTTGACTTGAGCAGATAGAAAACACTGATGCTACAATTTGGCAGGCTAGCTATGTGGGTGCCTTCACTTGGTAATAGATCACAAAAGTGTTATACGATGGAGTAAGTACTGATAATACTAATAATTGGGATATCTATAATTGCTGTATCTTACTTAATCCGATTTAGGGATAGTGGAACAGACTTGTCAGCAATTTAAGAAGAAATCTAATAGGACAAATAACATTGCTTATACAAATGGCTAAACTTAATTAATTAATAATTTTGGAGATTGATGACTTGAGTTAATCAGACCCTTAAACCTTTAGCTTGGCAAGGTTGTTCAGGATGATGCTAGAAACTGGAATAAGACATTAAAAAAGTTTACAATTTATGGCATTTGGCAGATGCCCGTATCCAGAATGAATTACAATTAGCTCATTCACACAACTGAGCAGCTGAGGGCCTACCTCAAGGGCCCAGGAGTGGCCACTTGCTGGGGCTGGGTTTGAACATTTGACTTTCCAGTCCAAAGCCCAATGCCTTAACTACTAAGCTACCACTTCTTTCACACATTAGAAACTAATTTAGCATATTCTGGACCTGTGGCAAAACTCCAAACATTGAGTAATTTAACTTGGAATTTGCTACTGACCCAACTGTATATCACGAGTGTTTGTCTTTAAGTATTTGTACTGGAAGATAGAGTACTTGCATTCCGCCCACATCAAGTTCTAAATTTGTCACCAGGTTGCAAGTGCACTTTGTGTTTACTCTGGAATTCAAGGAAGGTAAATGTAAGTTATGAAAGATCGATGAAATAAGACACTATAAAGCACTCACAATCTTTTCCCATAAACCTGGATAGCACATTGTTTTACATTACAACCCAGTTACAATTTCCCTTTAAAATAAGGGGCACAAAGAAAGGTCTATAAGGATATGGTTTGCTGTTATTAGAATGGAACTGTACTGTACACCTGAACACCTTCAGGATAAACTGGATTGCTGGCACGCTCAAGATCTTCTTGCCTGACATCAGTAGCTAATCGCACTAATGCTCTTGAAAGGTCAGATCTTACCACTAAACAAGCTGAAGTAACTACACTAAAAAGTACATTTAAATGGAAAATTATTGTATACAGTCACCTTTACTAATTACCTGAGAAAAGAAAATATGTGCTTCATGAAGTGCTCCAGGATATGATCAATATGGGGCAACTGAGGAGTACCAAAGACAGTACAGCAGCTGTGTGGTCCAATTTTCCAAGGTGGATTGGTCCAGAGCACTTTGATGCAATTTGATGCTTTCCTTTGCTGTGCATTGAGGAAATGCTAAATCATTTGGGCACAGCTCTCTTTTATTTCACATCATATTTGAACAAGAGCTGGCAGATTCCTTTGATGCAAGCATCCTGTCAAAATGGATTACATAAATGTCTCTACAAACCTTTCTGTTTGTTCATGGTCCCAGCAAAATTTCACCAGTTCATTGACAAATTACACACATTTTCTACCTTTTTTAATAACATAATTATCTACAGCAATGGCTAACAGTGACGCTTGCAGCGTTTGGAAGCTATTCTGAAATCCATGATATAGGCCTCACAGCAGACACTAAACAGTATGCATTTAGTTTTGTAGAATGATGATGTCAGGCTTCCAATTGCACAATTGTTTACTTGAGATCCAAGTCCAAAACGTTGCTGAGACAGTTTATAGTGCTGACTGTTTCAATTATTGCACCACCCCATAAATGAATTTCTTATAACAAGCTGTGGTAGATTTCCTCTTTCACTAGAGTTGGAAGTTAATGGCATGGTGTATCTCATGGTGGGTCAATAGTTGAGTTTTCAGTCAGTGCTCTTAAAAGAATTCTCACTGTAGAGCCATAATTGCAGGGGTGCAGTTTGACCTGATCCAATGTCTCCTGTTGCCATAACCTGTAACCCATTTGCTATAAAATACAACACCTATTATCAGCCTTACACACACTGAATTTTTTCACTGACTCAGTGGAACAACTCAGCCCAGGTAAGATTAACTGGACCAGGTCTAACTCCAGCCCTTGAATGTTTGTTTCTACAGGGGTATAGGATATATTAAAAGAGATGGATGGATTGAGGGAATAAGCATATAATGAGTGATTGTTCTAAACTTGTGCATTGATAACAGCAATATATTTGTCAGTATGTTGCCCAAAACCCTGTGGATAGAAAGTCAGCTCAAAACACAGAAAGACTATGTTGTGTTTGATTATCTAAACTCATCCATGCGAAAAAGCACTATTTAGTGTTGAACACTGAAGGTGAAATGACTCAACAAATCAACCCACCTGGCTCGCATATCATTAGGTATTATGCAATACTGTGAAATTAAAATATGATTTTAACAGAAAACAGATGTGTGAGATAAACCGATCACCAGTGAAGGTTTAGCGAGAGTATAGTCGATTTTGCTTGATATGTTCCACATAAGAAAACTTTTAATTAAAAGTATTGTATGCAAGTCATGGTTTTTAATTGTATCTATGTATCTCAACTTTTATAAAAGCAAAAATATGAGAGAGAACATTCTGGTGCAAACAGACGCGATCTCACAGGAGCTTGAATGCAACATCATGGTCACGACTATTGATTCGCTTAATAAGCTCCTCAGATTCTAGGTGTGCGATTTATTCGAGCTCTCTCTCTCTCTCTCTCTCTCTCTCTCTCTCTCTCTCTCTCTCTCCCTCTCTTTCTCCTCTTTTTTCCCACTCTATGCCTGCAGTCAGGTACAGGAACTTTTATTTCTTTAATGCTTTTTGGCTTTACATTTCACAGTTTAAATCCAGCCTCAGACAAGTGCTGGTTTCAAGCATAGAGATTAAGAGCTAAAAAATGCTGCACACAAGAAAATACAACACCCACTAAGCCACCTACTCTCTTTTAAACACACACACACACACACACACACACACACACACACACACACACACACACACACACACACACACACACACACCTTTTAGAAATACACACAAAATTTCAACTTGGTTTGGTTTCAAAGTGGCTTATTTTGGACTCTACCATGTGAGGGCGCTAATGTGTGGGCCTGCTTGTTGCTTGTTTCCAAAGGCAAAAGTGCTCTGTAGATGCTTCCGTAATTCTTCTTCATCCATAGAATATAGGAAATTGATATCCAGACTTGTTTCAATTGTTGCTAGTCAATTTTTTTTCATAGAATGTATGCAGCATAATCTGCTATTACTGTACTGCCATTTTTATCTTTTGAAAAATAACTTTATTTGTGTACTGACATGCAATTAATGCATTAATAAAGTACTCAAAGTCAATGTTTGCCTAAAAAGATATTTCCTTATTCTTCACTTATGATAATGGTTTGCATTTTTGTAAGAATGTTATGGTGTTGAATAACTTGTCATTGAAACTATTAAGGCTAAACAATGAACTTTACCATGGGATCTCATTGCTGTCATGCAGATGATTTGTGGTAAAGCTATTTTACACACACACACACACACACACACACACACACACACACACACACACACACACACACACACACCTCAAACTTGTCTGGGTTTCTACCACCACAATAAATGTGTAACTTGTACTAGACAATATGTGAGCAGACTATCTCTAAAGGATGACATGGTAAATAATCCACTGTTGGGAATTCGCAGAGCAGACCAAGGGAGTTGGAAGTATCTTCAGTGGGATGCTGTAGTGATCAAGTTTATCTAAGGGAGACATACACTGTTGTTTTATAGGCATTGAGTAGACAGTCCTTAAATACCACAGAAGCCTTTTCAACAATCACAATGCAATTAAAATATCTGTTTCAGTTTACTGCATTCATTCAAATGTAATTGGAATGTGGATAGACATATAGATTATAGTTGTGACATACAGTTTGAATACATTATTTATATTATATTTTATTTATATATATATATATATGGGAATGAAAAAGAAATACATCATCAGCTTTAAATCTTTATTGGAGAATGTAACTACATGTACACTGAGCTCACAGAAGCATAGAGTACAATTATTATTATGTCTCATATCCTCTTTTTTTTCAATACATAATTTTTTGGCTGATTTACAAACTTCCTGCTATACACCACCTCTTTGACTGACCTCTCTACATGCTATCTGTTTGAGTCAACAGAATAAAAGAACAGAGGTCATATGTAATAATTATTTATATCTCTTGTCTCCAGTTACACTCTGTATATCTGACCCAGCCTGATCTTTCTCCCTGAGTGTGTATGAGTTTTTTGGATTAGCTCAGGCTAACACATACTAACACTCCATGTGTAATCTTTGGATTAGTAACTTTAAGTGAAATTTATATTAAATATGCATACGTTTGTTGTATTACAATAGGAATGAAGCCATATAAATTTGTGTGCCAAATAAATATATGATCAGCACAGGCAGGAGAGGCAGAGACTATGTTCTTACAGCCTAAGCAAGGTCTTATTTTTAGTGAGGGGTGAAGCCATCAAAACTTAATATGGAAATGTAATCTTATTGCCTTGCTCTCTGGCTCAACTGTACCTATCTCTTTTTTGAGGGACCATATCGTAACATATCATATCATATCTCACTAACCTACTACCCTTCTGTTGGGTAAACAGGTGCTCAAATCTGGTCCCACCTTCTTTAATAAACCACACCCCTTCCCTGTTCAAGTTATCCAATCACCCCTTGGTCTTATTTTTTGCTGTTAATAACCTTCTCCCACTGTATCCATCATGTTGCCTATGCAGGTCCAACTTCAGTCTAACAAATTTACCCCAACACCCCCCCTCCTCAATCTCACCCCCTCCCAGAGTCATCAGCAAGATTTGTGTGTATGTGTTTAAAAGGACCCATGAAAAAGTCCTGCTCTTTTCAGGGCAGCAGACATGTGGACTGGACCTTGTTCCTAACTGTTTATGTGACCTGCCGTTAGGAACAAAGCTAAAATTAAAGGAAAAAAATAAGGAAACTACTCGGTTTTTGTTACTGATTGAAGTGTTGGGAACATGAAGTGGGGCTTGTGGCTTGGAGTCGTCCTCCTCACCTGTGGAATTCTGTGTTGGGGAGTAAAAATCCTGGACATCCCAGAGTACGATGGCCAGGATCGTGTCCATGAACTGACCAACAAAAACTACAAGGCTGTGATGAAGAAGTACGACGTCATGGTGATCTATTATCATAAAGCTGTTGGAGAAAACCGCATGGCCAAGAAGCAGTTCGAAGTGGAAGAGCTCGCTCTTGAGGTGTGTTCAAGGGCTCCAATATATTTGGAATCAAGTGAATAAATTAGGCTGGATAATTTGTCAAAAAATAAATCTCCAGGTTTGACTAGATTGACCCCTAAAGGCAAAAAAGCATTATATTTCAGTAAAGAGAAGATCAAATTGTTAGCAGTTCACCTTACAGTTGATGACCAATATGGTTGAATAGTGGAATCCATCCAGTGTTCCGTTTCATGTTTCCATGCTCTACCCCAACAAGGCTGAAATAAGATCCAAGTGATTTTAAGAGGAACTTCTTTATGTATGTAGTGTCTTTACCAGATGGCTAGCTGGTGGTTTGTGATGGCTCCCATTGCTAGCCTGTCAGCAACCTTTAAGTTCAACCTTTAAGTTTAGGATGTTGTTCAAATAAGCCCTTTAACTTGCAAGATTAATATTTAGTGATGACAGAGAAGTAAAGATTATTAATATACCATTAAATGTGTAATGTATTATAAATTGCACCTGTCTATTCCTGTCAGAATGGACAAAAAGTAATTTAATGGTTTAGTGGTTGTAAGTTGCAAAATTCAGCATTCGTCCAAAAGGTTATATTCTATAACTTTTTCTGGGCTTTGATTATTTTATAAACAAACAGTTAAATATCATATTTACTAGACCTACATATGAATATTGAATTCAGATAAGGCTACCTTTTTTATTTTTTTATTTTAGTTAATATGACAGCTGAGTGAAAGGTTTCACAGCAGAAGTGTCCTTTACAAGCTTGATAGGTAATGTAACATCAGCAAATAGCACTGGACAACAGTACAGGGAGACAGAATAGAGACACTGTTGAGAGTGAAAACATTTAAGAATAAACCTTTTAATGCACCCAGTCTCATTCTAACTGTTTCTCTGCACTCACTGCACAAATCTACGCCATAAATCACCAACTTTTATGTCAGCCTTTTTGATATAAATCAATTTAGTTGTTTTTAGATCTTATTGATTTAGCTCACTTCCAATTTGAGCTGCAGGCTCATAGTAACTGGACTCCAGCTGTCTATAAACTGATGGCTTTGCAAAACGTTAGCATTTCCATGTCTCAAATTATAGAGCTGAAACAGATATGTGTAGAAATAGCCCTGTGTTCTGGCATAAAACAATTTAAATTTGATTATTGTTAGAATGGATATTCATAAAGATTTGAGGAAATTATTTTACTATAACAGTTTTAGAGGAAAATACTGTATCAAAGATTTAAAAAGATTATGAAAACCTTCATTGAGGGGTTCAATGAGTCCAATTTACTAAACATAAACCTGGTTGCCTAGAGCAGAACCTTTGTTAAGGCTTATCTAATAGGAATTTGTGTAAAATATTGTGTTGAAGACTGTTCCTCAGGCTAAAAACTAGCTACAGAGCTGGCAAAATTAGAATTGATAGTTTTTTACTTATTTTAATTTTATTTACATACTCTGGTCAGCAAACTGACATTAATTGTTAAAAGTAAACTATAAACTAAATGCATTAATTTCATAATAAATATATTATCTATTCAGCATTCATTGCTCTGTTAATGATGAAGCACAAATGTGAAGCAGAAGACAGAAAGCGTCCAACTTATGTTTAATAATTGAGCATAAAAATGTTTTGATACGTAATACATAACTACAGCATATACAATATGTTCCGTGTACAGTGAATTGTATCAACGTTTTTGTCCTCATCCCAACATTCCCACTACAATCCAGCTGCGTTAATAATCATCATCTGTTTAACAGACTATAACAAGATAGTTGTTTATTTTTGAATGTGTTGCTGATGCCCACTGAGATTTTTGCTACTTACAACGGTATGTGACAGTAGGTGTTACACTAGAATAGTGTTAGATAAAGAAAAACTACTTGCATTTTAAAAATAGTACCTAGTGACTCTTCTGACATAAAGTTTTATTGAGTTATTATACCATTATCAATATCATCATGATGTGAAAATGAAGACGTTCTGTTTTAGTTGCTGTCTATAATTTCCTCCTGAAAACAGCATTTGGTGCATTTGAGGTTTTTTTTATTATTATTTGGATATTACTTTTGGAGCTGAAACATATTGTAGTGGCACAACAATGGTGTGTTAGTGTAATAATGTGAACAAACCAAAAAAAAAATCTAGTTTCATGGATCATTACTATTCAACCAAAGAACCCCCATTTTTTCTGTAGGGTTTTGCTACTTTAAAAAACAACAAAACAACAACAACAAAAATGTGAGAAAGAACACAATATTAGGATCACTATTAAAGTGGTTAGATGGTCAACAGAGATTGGTTTGAGGTGATCATAGAAATCCAATGTTCTGACTGGTTTATTGATACTACAACTAACCAGATGGACTGATTAAAAACATGATAGCCACTACAAGATGGCACTGAGATCCATGAACATTGTGCATCTTACTTGTGTATCTATATGTGTATTGCACCCAGCATATCAGCTAGCCTTGGTATATTGGTCAAACTAGTTATTGGGTCAAAAAATCTAATCTTTAACTGTAAACCAATTCAGCACTGAAATGAAATGGATGAAAATGTGCTTAGCAGGAAAAAAAAAAACTGTCAGTGTACTGCAGATGCACCCCAAAATGCTCAGCAAATCACTTAGGTTTTCCAGTCATCACAAATCATTTTAATCATTTGTCACCTGCCTTGTGGCAAGGACATTATCTCCAGAATACTGAGCGAAATGGTGATACGTGCTGACATCTCCAGAATACCTACACCTCAGCTGAAAGTCAAACATGTGAGAAACTTAGAGCATGCTATGAAGAGTTGCTAATGATAGCAATGTTAGGCCAAGGTTATAGAACCACCCTGTTATGTGTCAGCATCTTGAAATGCATTTACACACACATCTCACAACAAATTACAAAAGGTTTATATGATTTATTCAAAATGTAAGAGGACTCAAAAACAATAAAAAACAAAAGGAAATGTCGAAAAACAAGGGCACTAAGAAGTTTTTAGAGACTTTTAGAAATTCATTGAGGAAGACAGAGCCAGACATTTGACAGAGTTCTTACTGATACTGTATGCGAAAAGCAGAGGAAAAATTGTTTTATTAGCGTGTGTTAGATATCTTTATACAATCTAACTGCTGCATTTGTTAAACTGGATTATTGGCAAAAAATAGTCTTTGCAGGCAGATATTAAGGCATGATTAGAAAGTCTGGTACTAATACGTTTTCCCAGACTCATAAATCATGCATGCATCTTAAATAGATATTACATCATTACTTTCTCCATAAATATCTGGCACCTTAAGATGATCTATTTTGTTACAATTGGAACAAAAATGTCCTATCATTTTCCTGGATGAAGACTCTTACCAAACTTTCTCTCTGCTGAAAAGAAGCCATGTTTTATGCCATAGCTTAAACTACAGCCCAACGTAAACAAGCAACATTTTTACCAACATTCACAAGCCATGATCAGTGTGTTTGCTGCCTGTCTTTGCTTTTGTACAGACAGAATTAGATTTCATGATCTCATGTATTTGATTTGCTTTCTCATCTGTTCCTATAGAGGAAGTCCCTTAAGCTATTGCAGACCTGTCATGCTAACCAGAACATGACTATATGGTAGCTCTATGCTAATGCTTACTTTCTACACATGCCAGAGATAATTTAATTTTCTGGCTCTGATAGCTGCCATGAGGCAGCAGAACATGGAAATCAACAATTATAATAAAAGCTTAATTGGCTTTAATCACTTTGTGTACATCTGAGCTAGTCTTTAAATTGTCAATGGTATGATGTAATAATGATAATAGACCAGTGGCACAATGGTGAGTGAGTGAATATAAATGGATAGGTGCCAGTGGAAGGCTAGCTGAGAAGGTGTATACAGAAAGTACCCTAGATGGAAATGTGGAAAAGGGTATGTATGTGCTGGATGTGTAGGGTGGTGGTGGTGGTTGGCAATTAAATATGTTCAAGAAATTTTTTAGCACTTTTGCCTTCCCAAACATTGGTTCATATTGAAATTTGTAACCTGTAACCACTTTTCTGGATGATGTTTTTTTGAAGATTGCTTTTCAGTTTCAATTTCTAGGCCTTTTTACTATTCTGTGTCCCTGTTCTCTCTGTTAATTGTAGTAGAATCCATACATACAGTTCACTGTAGTATCCATAGAAGAAAATATATAATTTTCTCTATGTCTTGTATGAAAATCTTATTTAAAATGTGTATAGTTTTTAATTGGCTGAGTAGGAGGACATGCAAGTGACTTGCACAGTGTAAAATATAGTAAGTGTATGTGCACACCGTATATAGCAACACGCTTATAGATTATAAAAATCAGCTGATAGAATCATACTACTTATTTATCTCATAAGGCATGTTAGCAACTAATATTAGCCTCCAGAAAATTATGTTGCCATAAATAAGATTCAGTGCTAACTCCTGTTTCTATCAGTTATGTTGTTCCTCAGAGGAAAGGGATGTTAATCTTTGATAATAAATAATTCAGCACGAATTGAAGGTACAAGTATGGAACCTCTTTGATAAATAGATCAGTCAGATGTATTATGTAGGCTCATATAATTTAATGCATACATGCAGAGGTGTCAGACCCCCAGAGAAGCACACAGAGTATATCCTCTCGATTTAGCACACCTAATTTCCCCATAATCTAATTACCAAGGCTATTAAAAGAGGCACCCTTCAAATCTCAGCAGGTATATGACTAACCTGTGTTTGATCCTGCAACTACCACATTAATACATCAAACCTAGTGTCAGTGAAACTGACTGATAAATTGCCCAAAGCAAATACATAAAATCATAAACATTTGGTGTTGTGATGAATGTGCTTTTCCTCCCATAACTCTGCAGTGCTTGTTGAGTAGAGATTGTAGCCTGTTGTGCATGTCAGCAGGTTTTAATAGCTGCCAAAATACTTCTCCATGCCAGAATAGCTTTTGCTGGACATAGCCTGTTGACTGTCTGGAAGCCTCTAATTTTAGCCTCTATTACCACCCCTCCAAAGCCCCTGACATTCTACCACTGTGTATCTTGTACTGTGAAGATGTATGTAGAGCAAAGCACACAGTCATTTTTAATCAAATGCCAAAATATATTATGTATCAATATGGGATTATGCTCTCTGTTTCTGTAAGACTGGGCCTTGCTATGACTTCAGGGCCAAGACAAATGTCTTGTGAGTTAAATATTCATCGCCTGAGCGAATAATAAACATGCTGTTTGTTGGGGTGCAGATGCACCATTATGTGAAGTGTGAAGTGGAGCTACTGTTACCACCAAAATGCTGGTTTTTTTTTTTTTTTTACCATGGCAGCATGTCACAAAGTGTTCCTTCATCCAAAGTAAATCCTATTATTACTTATGCTATAGAAGCTACAGTTTCCCCCCCCACATTTTTCTTACCTATGTACTTAGAAATACAGTAAAATGGAAAGGGTATGGAAAACTGATCTACACCTTCTGTCAAATTAGAATCCAGAAACCACCATTGTTGTGACACATTGTTGTCTGTATTTCCTGATTAACATAAAAACTGATTTAATAGTAAAATTGTGCGCCCATTCATGTGTAGCTTTTATTACTGCTCTAGAAATTTTCGAAGTAGAAAAATCCTTGGCATTTCTTTTAAAGATTTCATTATGTTTTTAGTAGCAGGACAGAAAAATAATTATGCAACCTGCTTGCAATTATAATTCACATGGGATTAAGCATAACCTGACATAATCAAATGTGAGAGTCGCCTTGAAATAAGTAAAACTGTGTGTAAGATGATTTTTACAAAAGCAACCACTGTAAGTCAAAATTGCAAGGTGTGAGATGATGAACAGCCTCCTGCAGGTATAATGGACACACATATTAATATGTCATAGCTCTGTTAAAAAAAAGCATGGAAATAAGAGATAAGAGAAAGTGCAATGAATTAGTTAATCAGCAGAAATGGTACTTATGGTAAATTGAGTAAGATTAAAAGAAGTTATAATGGCAAAATAAGACATAATATATACCTTTATTTGTCCCACAGTGGGGAAATTTCTGAAAATAAGAATGTACTGTATAATGTAGAGAATATAGCATATATTATGTTCAATTATATTGTCATACTGTAAAACAATACTTAAAAACTTTTTTTTTTTACAATTTTAATATGTTTTTGCTTGAGGTTTTTGTTTATTGTGGAAACAGTCACATTCAAAAATCCAGAAAAACTATTGACTTCCACTTTTTTACACAATCAGCCAGTGCTCAGTTAGTCCTAGATTTCTTTTTCAGATGACTTTTTCAGTTGTAAAACTAAACATTGATTGCTCAAAACATGCATACATTAACCTACCTGTTAGTAATGATGTTGACGCGATTATTTCTCTCATATTTCATAAAATAGGTGAGTTTTTGGATTAAAGCTGAAATGAAACCAAATCAGCTACACTGCTGTGGCTCAGTACAGAAATTTGTCTTGTTCACATCAAGCTTGTGTCATCAATAACTATATAAATGAGTGTACAGCCCATCTCCATTATCCAATCTTATCCAATCCCCTAGTCTTTTTCACTATCTCTGACATGCTGCATAGCAGCAGGGGACTCAAGTATGTAATGCTTTCAAGGACATGATGTCCTACTGTCACTAGCCTGAGTTTTCTCAGTGCTGCATATTAACTCCAGGTTGTACATCAATTCCATCCTTCTAAATGTTAGAATGAATATTATTACACTACATCTCTGTAATATACAAATGTACTACTACTGTATATACAAATCATATAATTTTGGCCATTCTATACCTTAATGGGTAGCCATTTTGCATAGTTTTAATTCACATTATAATTACATACATTATGATTACCCTGACTGTTACAAAACCAGCGTGAAAAACCATGAAGTAAATTTTATCATGTGGTGTAACTATGCAAATGAACACAAAAATGAACGGGGATTTTGCTGCTGAAATGTAATTACACAGTGTCGATGCAAAAGAAATTGCTACTGATAATGATTTTGTTTCAGAGGTATAAAGCAGAAAATAACATTTTTCTGCTCATAGCCAGATGTAACAGCAAGATGGGGTGAGCCAGTGCAGACTGACTCACATTTCCCTGTTGGAAGAAAATTGAGTTTTAGAGATGTTTTATTAGCTGATATGTCATTAGTTGTATTGCAACACACGATTACTTCTGGGATGCATCAAGCAACAAGACTTGAATTTTAAATGCATCATTTTGAATACTGAACAAGTCTCATGGTAAAGTAAATATAGCATCATTAAATTTTTTGTTACTTTTGTATACATTTTCTAGGAGATTTTTAAAAAATCATCATGTCATTCTTTAGGTGAACATTACCATGCCAAACCTATATCTTGGTGAGGGCAGTAATACATTGGTGGGGCTCCAGTTTGACTTTGGCAGCAGCAACGTGCACAAGAGCAATTTATTGACAGAATACTGATAGCACTGTATATTGGAGCACATTCTTATACGGTATTTCTTGTTGAAACCACTCAGCAGGGGGCTCTGACTGCACCAGATTCCATGGTAACATGGAATGTTTAGTAATCTAGTACACACTCAGCCTTTGCTCAGTGGTTGTTGCTTTATAAATAAATTGTGACTTGACCACACTGAAATGGCAATAGATGAGTAGATGAGTGACATTTACATTTAAGGCATTGGGAAGATATCTGTATCCAGAGAAACTTAGTTGAGGGCCTTGCTTGAGAGTTCATCAGTTTAAGGGGTGCTGGAATTTGAATTGACCTTTTGTTAGAAGTCCAAAGTCTTTACCAGTAAACTACGACACTTCCACAGAATGACACAGTATCTATTAAAACCATAAAACACTTTCTAACTGCAGATTAATTAAGTGATCAATTCTTTTAAATTCTGAAAGCAAATGTCATACTCTGTCAAAAATTAAAATTTAAATGAAATTATACAATGGTAATAATGCAAAATATCTTCCAGAAATACAAGGTGAAGCTTTTTGTATCACCCTCATACTTCCCATGACTAAGGGTCTGTGGGTAGATCTTAATTGCGCTATGCATGCAAGATGGCTAGAGAATATCTCAGAGCTAAAAGAATCCAGCAAGGAATAGTGGATGACATTTCATTAAATAAGAATAGATATTCAGGATACTAAAATCATTTACAAGCTGTGATAGATGTTCTATTACTCTGTTGAGGGTAGCCAATGAGAATTAGGTTATTGTTTCTTCTTAGCTTTGCCCTTCAGAACAGTACTGACTCCAATTTAAGTTTCATCAACCACATTGATGAAGGGAGCTAAGGTGTCTATGTTTTAGCAAAAGAGCAAATGTAAATAGGTAATTTTAGTTTAGTTTAGTTGGGTCAAGTTTTTAGCCATTTTCTGATTGTACAGTTAAATAGCTAAAGTATTAATATATCTAAGACTCATATTTGAGTCTGGTATTTGATGAAAGATGGCCCAAAGGACTAAAACAGGATTTTTTGCCATTAAAAGGGGACATCCTGGATATGATTTGATGCTGGATATGTAAGTGGATAGATATAACCATGTTGAATATTGTCCATTTCTTTGGTCTCTTTGGTAATAAAAGGTACACAGTAGCATCTGACGGTTTGGTCAAAATGTCTGTTAATGTGAAAAGTTAAGCAAATGAAAGATGAAATAATCTCCAAAAGTCCAGAAAGTTAAACATGAAACACTCTTTTGCAATATTTGAAGCAATAACCAGTGTTTGTTTTTATTTCTTTTTACAATTTTAGAGTGAAAAAGGGAAAGCAGCACCCTGCAAAAGAATAGGAACCCTATGAGCCTTGAGCTCTCAAATAACTTTGACCAAGGTATCAGATCTTAATTAGCATGTTAATTGGCTTATTCACATGCATCATTAGGAAAGGCCAGGTGGTGCAAATTTCAAAACTTTATAAATATCCAGACTCCTCTAACCTCGTCCCAACAATCAGCAGCCATGGGTTCCTCTAGGCAGTTGTCTAGCACTCTCAAAATGAATATGATTGACGCCCGCAAAGCAGGAGAAGGCTTTAAAAAGATAGAAAATTGTTTTCAGGTACCAATTTCCTCAGTTCGGAATATAATTAGGAAATGGCAGTTAACAGGAACAGTGGAGGTCTGGAAGACTAAGAAAAATATCACAGAGAACTGTTGTAGGTTTGCTAGAAAAGCTAGTCAGAGCCCCCATTTCACTGCAGGAAGATTTGGCAGATGCTGGAGTTGCGGTACACTGTTCAACTGTTCAGTGAGACCTGCACAATTATGGCCTTCGTGGAAGAGTCATCAGAAGAAAACCTCTCGTGTCCTCATCAAAAAATTCAGCGTCTTAACTTAGCCTTAAAGTCCTGTGGACCGATGAGGTTAAAATCTAACTCTTTGGCCACAATGAGGAAAGATATGTTTGGAGATCAAAAGAGAGAATTTCACGAAAAAAACACCATTCCTACTGTTAAACATTCGGGCAGATCGATCATGCTTTGGGGTTGTATTGCATGGGGAACATTTCCCAGGAGAGGGGAGAACGAATTCAATTAAATTCCAAAAAATTTTTGAAACAAAAATAACACCATCTGTATAAAAAGCTAAAGTTGAAAAGAGGATGGCTTCTACAAATCGATAATGATCCAAATGGATAATGATCCTAAACACATCAAATTCCACGATGGACTACCTTAAGAGGCACAGGCTGAAAGTTTTGCCATGGCCCTCACACTCTCCTGACCTAAAATTCCACAAAACTGGAAGGCTCTTGGCTGGCTACAAAACGCATTTACAAGCTGTGATACTTGCCAAAGTGGGTGCTACTAGGTACTAACTATGCATGGTGCCCAAACTTTTGCTGAGGGCCGTTTTCTTTTTTGTTATTTTAAAATTGTAAAATATGAAAATAAAATAAAAAGATTTTGTTTAAAATATAAAGCAAATGTGTCTTCTGTAACTTTATGCCTTTTGGAAATCATTTTGTCTTCCACTTGCTTAACTGTTCACATTAACATACATTTTGACCAGGGGTGCCCAAACTTTCGCATGTCACTGTATTTTTTTTTGGGTGAAGCAGTAACATCAAAAATGCCCTTGTACAATCCTCAGATCAATTTGGCAGGACTTCAGTGGTTGAACACTTCAACATGAAGTGCAGTACAACAATTTTATAGAAGTTATCTGGACTCTGAACAGAATGGAGGGACATGGAATGTTGTTTGGTATGCGTAGGCATCTTCCTCTGCAGGACTTGGACCAAGAAACAATGGCTTTGTGCTACCAGTCTATAGTGGGATTGTGCTATTGCAACTCGGGTAAACCAAAGGATGGTCTGATATATTAGAGAATGGATGGGGATGAATGGTGGGTGGCACTTTCCACTATTTGTGGAATTGGTCATGTAGCCCTCTTCATGTTTATGCAGGAGGAGTCATGCACTTATGGAGGAATGCAATGGATGGATGGAGCTTTGCAGCTCATTCACTTGCCCAGCAACTATTAAAATTTCCAACTTTATCTGAGTCTATAATGGAGAAAAATCACAGAGATCATTTTGGTGATCAATTAAATGTGAAATTGGAGCTCAATCCATTTATTAAGGTTGCAATGCTCTAGGGACCGGCTTCTGCCTTGGGAAGCTTTAAGACCCTGTCACCTCCATAACTTTCTAATGTTGAAATGAACAGCCGTAGACATATCAGCATTTGATTTCATAGTAATTACCAGGGAAGATAGATAATACCTTTCTGATGGACGCTAAGCAATGCTTATGTTTATGATGTTGTTCCAGATATAGTTGTATAGTGTATCCATCTCAATGGTAATTTTCTTTGTTACATTGAGGTGAAATCAGTTGCATATACATTTAAGCACTCTAATAACTGACAGAAAAATGTATTGTAAGAACAAGGTCTATGATTTTGATGGCCAAAGATTTTAGATTATATTTATAAATAAACAAACACTTGTAAGCATCACAGGACACAATCCATGCATTTGGCTATTAAAGTAGGCATCTTTGGTTTACTTGATTTTCATAGTTTATGATTCATATCCATAGACACTCCTAGCTTTTTGTCTCTCAGATGATATAATCAGGCTACTTGGTTCTGATAAGGATGTCACTTTTCTCTCAGATATGCTTAGTACATCGCTCTGCTTACCTACTCCATTGTGAACAAATCTTCTGCCTCTTGCTTTACAGTATATGTTGCTCCTCCCTCTGACTTCATGTAGCGCATTGCTCACCCTTTATTGCTATGCTGTGGTTGTCACTCCCCCAATCTTGCTCTACCTTGAATATTGGCCCCCACTCAAAATGAACATCGATCCATCTTCTGGCACCACTATAGACCATAGACCCCATAGACGACGGCACTTTTCCAGCATGCTTTGCTCGAGAAATTACTCATTTTGGACTTACTTGGCCAGTGAGCCCCCATAAGTGGATGTAGTTCATCCTATTACCTTAGGATCCTCTATAATTACATTTATTACAATTCAGGAGCCATGCTTTGGGGATGGTTCTCTTATGTGTGCACCTTAATCACCAGACTACAATACCCATCAAAACATGCATATCACTGTCATATGATCCGACTGATCACACACTCTTGTTTCTGATTGCACTTATTGAGCACTTAATTTACTTATTTTTGTATTTGACTTTGCATAAAATTTGTTGTGTTACCTGCTGTCAGATTGTTATAGTTACTATTTATCCATAGCTCATGTTTAGACTCCTAGTTTTTGAATTGTTTTGATATTTGTTTCATTTGAAAATAAACCCCTTGCAAATCACTTAAATGACTTGCAAGCTGAATATAGAGAAAGGTGCACTGTTACGGAGTTAATCTAACTCCTACAGCTGTGTAAGAACACTTATAGGACATCATAGCATCAAGGACTACCTGAGTGAAGTTTTTAAGGTGTAAAATTAACAAATGTAATCAAGTCATTCCCCTCCCAGTGACAATCATTATGTATTGTGAAGTGATAACCTGAATAGCATGGAATTAAACCTGCCATCTTTAAACCATTGAGATCTGAAACAGCTCTGACCTTTTGGATGCTTTCATGCATTTAATAAATGTCCTTTATTGCAGACCTTCAGGGTTTTCATTTCGTGCTCTCGATTAACCCGTTCACTGTGGTCTCTTTTAAAACCCATATACATTTTAATATTTGCACCTGCCAAAAGTTTTTATTTTATAGCCAGGTCAGGCAAAGGTCATAAGTGATTCATCCTTACACATTCATGCAAAGCCAGAGCTACATTCATTTCCTTTTTTTTTGTACATTAGTTTTATTTCCTTTTTATTTCTGGAAACTGTGAACAGAAAATGTACCACCATTATTCAACTTTTAGATAGACAAATGCTGTTTTCTCGCCTTTGTGAGCAGCATCTAAAACAGATGGTCTGTGTTTCTCTGTCGCTTGCTGAATGCATGCTCGTGTTGCTCATGTCTGAGTCATTTCATCTGTCATCATTTTTTATAGTGCCATATCCAAACAACACCTCAAAAACTTCAAACCAGCAGCCAGATGGTTTGTTCCAAACCAAACTTCAAGGCAAACACAGTTGAATTTAACTAAAATTAACAGTTGAATACATGAATTACATGATTTGAACAATGTCATTAACATTTAAAAGCGTTGTGTCTGTGCAGTATAAAATGTAGCCAGATGTGCTACAACCTTTTAATTCTGCTGTGCCATAGAGCATTTTCTATATTCAGTATGGATTGGAATTATTTCAAATAATTTTCATCTAATAGTAAAATAAAATGCAAAAAAGGCACAGTCAGACATTTGTATAAATGTATTACAGTATGTGTGCGCATGGAAACTTTCCATGGTAAAAGTTAATTAAAATGTAACTGAATTACACTGTTATTTTATCATTAGTGAACAGAGCTAAAATCATTTCTGGCCACAATTTCTCCAGATCTTAAGGTTGGAATCTGATCTGAGAAATGAAGCCTATTTGATGGTAATTAAATTAGCACT
The DNA here is from genome assembly GCF_014805685.1 of Silurus meridionalis. NCBI lineage: Eukaryota > Metazoa > Chordata > Actinopteri > Siluriformes > Siluridae > Silurus > Silurus meridionalis. The sequence goes on along the minus strand of NC_060911.1, from coordinate 5,978,387 downwards.
AATTAGCATTAACACTAGCAACACATTGAGACATAGGATAACAAAATGTTTACAACGGTTACATTTCTTTTGTGTTAGACAGATATTTCGATTTCCTTGCCTAATATGTTGTTGAACACATATTCAAGTTTAATACACATTTCAGAGGAAAGAGCTAGGGGCAAAAAAATCACACTGCTGCTGTTGCTAGTCTAGTAGATAGTTTCTACTATAAATCCTGCATGCAACTTCTTTGTTGATGGTTCCATTCATATGTGTGATGTTCTGCCTAGCTTGGGAAAACATTGTACGTGGACTGATCATTTTCTTACTGTGTACCCGAGCATATTTAATTATTTTCTAACTTAATTGTATGCAAGGGATCTTGGATGTGGGATGCATATACTGTACTCACATAGCCTTTGGGTGTTTTATGGTTATGAAATTGTGAAGTCAAATTGAGCAACTGTGTGCATTTTTGCTTCAACAATCCTGCTTGTTCTTGGCTGCATTGTGGGCCATGCTTGCTGTCTCTTTACACTTGGTCATTTTGAGCCAAATTGTCCTGAATTGAATAGTTCTGAGTTATGCTGAATGCGCCTGTCTGCTTTTTGGAGTTAAATGATAGTTTTGGTGGTTGTCCTACCCTACTCTAAAGAGACCCCTAACTTCTCTCTGCAGTTGCTAACAAGCCCTGCTGCCCTCACCTACCAGGTATGTCCAGGCCCTCATCCTGTTCTCCTTCTCCTTTTCCTTTTTCCAAATTTCTCAGATTTTTTTACTTAAAGCTTGGCCAATCACTAAAGCCTAATCTGAAAAAAAAAAAAAAATCTGAATGGCATCCTTCCTTTCTGTCTAGGAATGCTTTATTTGGACTACTTTCATCTGTTCAGGTACTTTCTGATCTATTCTATATTTGTGAAATATGGAAGGAAACGGAGAGCGATGCTATTGTAGATTTTTTTAATTGTGGCTTTCTGGAATGTCATGAAAAAAGAAGCCAGAATGTGTCACTGTTAACCAATAAATCCATCCATGTCTGCCATCATCTGTCCATCCATTCAATAAATCCATCCATCCATCCATCCATCCATCCATCCATCTATCCAATCAATAATTCATTCATCTATCCATCCATCACCATCCATCACCATCCATCCATCCATCCATCCATCCATCCATTAATCCATTCATCCATCTATCTATCTTATTTTGCCACACTACCAGTAGTTTGTGATGGATATATTGGTAGCAGTTTAATATGAATTCGACTACAGTGATACAGAATTTCTCAATCCTGACTGATCAGAAAGTGTTCTATAACAGCATGGCTCATATAGAAATTCCAAATGCAAGCAAAATTACACATTTGTGTCAACGTGCTTTCCAGTATCTCACAAAAGTGAGTACACCCCTCACATTTTCAGCATCCATTTTACTGTATGTTCACAAAGGACAAAACTATAGAAATAAAACTTGGATATAGTTTAGAGTAGTCAATGTGCAGCTTGTATAGCAGTACAGATTTACTGTCCTCTAAAAATAACTCAACATACAGCCATTATTGACAAAATGTGAGTACACCCTAATAAACATGTCAAAACTGTCAATATTTTGTGCACTATTGTTATCCAGCACTGCCTTAATCCTCCTGGCCTGGAATTCACCAGAGCTACACAGGCTGTTCCTGGGATCCTCATCCACTTCTCAATAATGACACCATAGGGCTTCTCCACGTTCTGCTTGAGGATGCCACACAGGTGCTTAATAGGGTTCAGGTCTGGAGACATACTTGGCCTTTCCATCACCTTCACCTTGAGCTTCCTCAGCAAGGCAGTTGGCAGTGTGTTTGGGGTCGTTATTATGTTATTTAAGCACCACATTTTAACTGCTCTATAACAATATACATAAAATTGTATGGTCTTGTTAAGCGGACAAAAACATGAACATGATGATAGGGCATGTGGCTTTGCATTGTTAAAGGACATACAGCTGTTATCACTTATTTTGACAATAATGGCTTTATGTTGAGTTATTTAGAGGACAGTAAATGTATACCACTAGACAAGCTGCACATTGACAACTCATTTGACATTGACATCGTTTCTATAATATGGTCCCTTTAGAATGTATTCTAAAATCGTTGTCTGAAATGTGATGGGTGTACTCATTTTTCTGAGATACTGTAAGTTACAGAGGGGATTTTAAATTGAGTGATCCATATAGATGGAATAAAAGCATGTGCAATTATTGATCTAGTGAGGTTTTCTAAGAAGTCTCCAGTGTCAGTGCATTGTAACAGTCAGAGATAAAGCTCTGCATTTTTTAGACATTAGAAACATTTCTATTCACATTCACAAAGACTTTGTGCTTACTATGTAACATGGCCAGATGTTTGCTTTGACATTCTACTAATTTAGCAAACGACAAACTTAAAATATAAATGTGTGACACGACATCTATTTAACAAACTAAAACAATATACTTTACTTAAAATCTTAAATCATTTGCCAGACATTCAAATAAACAAGAGCATATTTTAAGAATTACATACAGTTTAATCACTAACCTCACGTCTAACCCTAACATTAACTAGCACAACCTTTTTAAACTGAGTCATGCAAACAATCCAAATTTCAACCAAAGAATTTAAACATGATCAGATTTGTTTTTGTTTTTATAACCCTGGTCTTCTGATTCAACGATTTATTTAGCTGTATTGAGTAAAGAATAGTGTCACACTGAACATGTTTAGGAGATTTGCATTCGAAAAGAGGCTTTAGATAAGTAAGCACTTCTGCAATATAATTAAAAATAAATACAAATGTTGCTAGGATGAAGATGATTTTGATACAGGATGCTACATTTATTGCATCTACATACCCGCCTATGCGTGTCTACTTTTCACACGCTACACATTTATCCCTTGTCTCATCCCACAACCATGTGAACAGTCAGCTTTGCTAAAGAGGCTCTGGTATTGGTCAGAGCAGCTGTTCATTAATGGCTCTAATTTTACAGTGCAGGCAGACTGTATATGCCTCAATGAATTCTACATTGGAGAAATGTATAGTTTAAATGTTCTTCAGCATGGACTCACTCTGGTGTTTGAGAAGGAGCATATTATTATGTATAGGTGAAATTGTGTGTTTTGTCTTTATAGTGGCTGCGGGGCATGTGTCGTGATTGACAAATGCTACCATCAGGCTTTGTGAATATGTATTATGTGAAAAATTATATTGGCTTTAAAAGCATTTGAAATTATGAATGAAAAAAACTGTTTGCAGTTAAATATTTCTAGAGAAACTTACAAAAATAAGATGTTTCACTAGGAGACCGGGTTCCATATATTAGTTGTCAGTGGTATGTTTGTCACCTTCTGTTTGTGTGAGGATCTGGCCATGTGTCAATGCTACATTAACTCTCTGTTTTCTGTGTAGCTTGCCGCCCAGGTGCTTGATGACTTCAATGATGAGGATATTGGATTCGGACTGGTAGATGCGAAAAAGAATGTTGATGTTGCCAAGAACTTGGGTAATGTGCCCCTACCTGATCCACAAAATCCCAACACAATTATACCATTATCCATTTAAGTATTCGCTTATACCCTTTTTTCCTCAGGGTGGATATAAACAATAACAACGATATTAAAGAAAGCACTCTTGAACATTTCCCAAAATTAAAGTGTCATTTTGGGCCTTGTATAAGTGTTTATTACCTTGAAATGCTGTTTCAATTTTTTGAAGTGTTACAACCAGAAACCTGTGGTTCTTATTTAGTCATTACGTCTTTTTTTAACCAGTAAATTTCGAAAGAATATTCAAGATTTTATGATTCTGCACTATTTCAATTCAGGAACATTTTAATTAAATTCAGTGCTTTTAACAATGGTCATTGTCTTAAAACAACTCATAAGTAGTTTGAAAAATGCCGCTGGCAACAGTGGCAAGGAAAACTTCTTTCAAATAGTATGAGGACGAAACGTTAAGAGGAACCAGCCTCAGAAGGGGACCCATCCTCACCCTCATCCTCCCATCCACATCCTCATATGGGCCACGTTAGTTGAGATGCGCTGTTCAGGGATGAGCACTTAAATGCAGAATTGTAGAAGTCATTGTAAAAGGCTATGTGTATTAATTATAGTCCAACTCCATCCTCATAGTTCGAGTTGCTCTGTAACTTCATGGTTCTTCAGGCCGTTTATGCGGTACTATCTAACACTTCATAATTTGATACAAGCAAATTTATCATATGGACATTTGTCATATTGATTTTCTAATTAAACTTAAAGCAGTATACTACCCTCTAGTGGCTGACTAAATCAACACAGCATGTCTAGAGGTGAACCACAAGCCAGAGAGAGCAGTGTGTTAACTATTTAATAGGTTATCTAGGATTTGAGGCACAATAGGTTATAAATTATTATGTATGAAGAGTGAATTAAAACAATGATGACAAATCTGTGAAACAGAAACATTACTGTAAAACAATGGTTTTCAAACCAGTGCCTAGGTTGTGCAAGACAGCTCAGTTTCTGCTCTAGTTTAACTATTTTAATTCACACATTAAAAAGTCTGCTGAGCCCTAAGACTGGTTTAAGAACCCCTGTGCTAGAACATAATCTAAAATGTAATCAACTCAGCTACAGTGACTGTGTGTAAATGTCAAGCACCTTATTGCATTCCTCTTAATGTTATTATATTCTTATTCTTATCCTACTTGTCAGTAGAGCATGTCTCCAGGGCAGGACAGGCAGCACATTAAGTCTTGCTATTGAAAGTAAGACAACTCTCAAATGAAAAGCTTGTTTTCCATTATAAACTTGTAACTCAGTCACATGTTGGGATTCCTCAGAGAAATATGATTATCCCTGTACTGTTGATTGAGAAGATTTATAATAAGCTTCGTAGCAAATATTGTTTTATTCTTTAAAAACAAAAATGTTTTTAGTTTTTGCGAACGTTTGGGAAAACTGGGTTTTTTTCACTCATGATGGATGCAGTAATAAAAGGCAAGTTCCATGAAAGGTACAATAAAACTCACAGGACTGAAGTGGTACAGTAGCTTCATGCACACAATGTTGGACTTCTGCTCAGATGGTCACAGGTTTAAATTCCAGCACTATTAAGCTTCCACTGAGGACCCTTGAGCAAGGCCCTTATCCCTTAATTGCTCAGCTGTATCAATGAGAGAACTGTAGGTTGCTCTGGATAAGGGCATCTCCAAATGACTAATGTAATTTAAATGAAATAAATGGGTAAATGCCAAAACAATTACTTTTGGACATGACTCACATCACCTGAGAAGGCCAAACTCTGAAATTGAATTACAGAATAGGTCAACTGAATGTAAATTATGTGAGGAAAATAGAAAATTGACTTGAGAGGAGAGAACATATACATTATATCCACTGTACCCAGGTGATCATGTACCCCAATCACATCACACAGGCCAAATATTTTTCTTACTTTGAAAGTATTAGCAAGCAAAGCAGGATATAGCAGGGTATAGGAAGCCTGGTGTTGAAACACAGATCAATAAACGACATACTGCACAATGCCATTTCAGACATACAAGATCTTAACTGTCAGCTTAGTGTTGGTACCAATAAAGTGTTCCACAGGATTGAAAGTAGATGTTGTGGTAAATGGAACTGAATTACAGTATATGCTGAACCTTCCTTTTAGAGCATTTCCTTTGAATTGAATCTCTGGTCATATTTGACTTCATTTATAGATGTTTTTATTTGCTTGAAAAGTGCACACCATGCTTCCAGTATTGTTTTTGTGTAAATCATAATTCTGCTACTAACTATTCGCTTGATTTTCGACAGGTTTGGATGAAGTTGACAGCATTTATATCTTCGCTGATGACGAGATCATTGAATACGATGGCGAGATGGCTGCAGAGACACTGGTAGAATTCCTCTATGATGTGAGTCATGCTATCTCAGCATACACCATAATACTGTATTATAATACTGTATGGCCAAAGAATAAATCTGCATTTAAACCACAACATTGTTGATTCTGATTGGTCAGAATTCACATTATTGACTGAAAATGTAACTTTTGTGATAATGGAACTGTCTTATCTCATTGGGGTTAGACAACATTAAACATAACTGTAAAAGTGGTGTTGTTAATTGCTTTGGAATAAAATCATTGAAACATGTTTTTGGGAACTACTGAACTTCCCACTTCAGTTTTAGCCGTGAAACCCACCATGGTGTAGTATTTTCCTAGCATACCCTGTGCCATGTAATGAGGAATTAGTTGGAAGTGGTTGTAAGTGCAGGTCATTTTAATAAGAAGTCAAACATGGACCACCAAGACAAAGAGAACAAAACAAACATACAAAGAAACTAATAATCATAAAAAACAAGGATTGTAAAGAATAACAACAATTGTGGAAGACAAATATAAGAAAATGAGTGCTTTGAAAAGTGCTAATTATAAGACAAGTGATTTAGGTGCAGAGATCATGTGACATGACATGTACTGTAAGGGTGAAGTGGCTGAGGGAACTGCACTCCAGGACCATATTTTGTACCCTGATGTATTTCATTGAACTTTATTTATTTTATGCTTTTTTTTTTTAGACCTGACTCATTGTGACTAGCTTCTAGCAACTTCTCGATGAACTATTTTACTTCTAAGTCCTGTGAAGTACAGTTTTCATGTATTAATTAACATTGCCATGCTTTATTCCCTGCCGCAAGCAAATATTCTGACCATGTGATAAAACCATGTACAAGTCATGTGAATGTAAATGCTTTTCAAATCTTTATTGAATACTGATTGATGTATTGTTCTCTGTCCTCTCAGGTTATTGAGGATCCGGTGGAGATCATTGACAACGAAGCAGAGCTAAGAGGCTTATTTAGCCTTGTTGAGGATATCAAGTTGGTGGGATACTTTAAGGAGGACCATTCCCGACGTAAGTATTTCCTGAGCTGTCTTATACTCAGGTCTTTTTTTCGTTAAAACATGTGACTGTTATTCATTTACACAATCCATAAAGCCAGTGTTTGTTAATGTATGTAGATGTTTCTATATCCCAAGTATTCTTCCTGTTTCAGACTTTATTGAATATGATGATGCCGCTGAAGAGTTTCATCCCTTTGTCAAGTTTTTTGCCACTTTTAATATACAAGTAAGCAAAACCCAAACATTCCAGTGCAGTGAAATTTTTAACAACATTTTTCGTTAATACTCAACGGTACTAAAATTATTTCCAAATAACATTTTGGAAAGTACTTAAATAATTTCTACTATAGTACCTTAACCATCTACTACCTACTATATCAGCAGTAAGGTACCACAATAGGAATAGTGATTAAATAAAAATCTAAACTTTTATAAAATTTTAAATGGTAAATTGCTACGGTAGGAATATAATTTATTTTAGTGAAAATTTTAATGGATTTTCTTTTCAATGTTGGTGATTATTTGCCTTCCATTGGTGGATTGTTATGTCTTGTGGATAGCATTAAGGACCAATAGAGCACCTTTGGCAATTTGTAGATGACATAGTGGTATCCACAATGTTTTTCTTTTATTGGACGATAATGATTTAATGATATAAACTAAGATACTCTATAATAGGCACAATGTGATTGCTTATTAGCTGATGGTTTGAAATAGAGTTTGTGGTGAAAACCATACAATTTTCTGTAATAATTTATTTCTTTACTAACATTGGTTACTGTTGCTGTATTTAGAGTTTTTCTTAGTGAATTAATGATATTAAATTTTAAGAGTTTAATTTAAGTTCAGTTCATTTATTAATATTTTTTTATTTTGAGGTTCAGTATTTATGTGAAATCAGATGTCAGAAAAAGACACACAGCATCACTGCTATTCCCATCATTCCAGTTCCCAATCTAATACCAGTACAATAACCTTCCAGATGCTACTACCATACCAGTGCCACTTTAGATGTCATAGCAGTTCACTGAGAATGGTACACCACCTAAATATATGTGACGGTCCTATAATGTCTTGTTCCACTGGGAGGCAGTAGAGAGGTTGAAAAATTGTGTATATGAACAGAAGGGCAACAGCCTTAAAGTTGAATTGCTTCTTCCCATCATATTAAAATATAAGCTCTTTAACATTGTTTATTATAATACAAGATACATTCCTCAAAATATTCAAATGTGAGAGCTATTATTAAAATCTAAGAGTTGAAATATGAAGTCTGTATTAGAAGCAACTAATCATAATTTCTGAAACAGGCAGTTAATTTGCTATTTTGTGTTGTTCAGTTAAAGTAATGGAAGTATTTTTTATTAATGTTTTTGATAGTTTGATCACTGATTAAACAATCTGAATCCCAGCCTAAACCAACACATAAATGACCTGAATTCTGTCCAAAAAGGACAAACCCAAACTTTTAGCTGACAGCTGTTATTAAAGAAAACAAAACTTATGCATGAAATGAAACTCATTTCACTGCCGTTCCTATAAGCTCACTAGACTAGTTCATCTAGTTCATGTATGTTATAATTTAGAACACACTGTCAACAAAGAAAAAGAATCTACTATATGTAAATTTTTAGGTCCTATAGCTAAACCAGTGGCTTCCAAAATGTTGCCTGTGGGCACCTGGTACACTGCATGAAATCTGTGAGTCACCTGACAAGTACATTCTGTAAAAAGCTTTCATTTGAATAAATTATTTTCTTTCAATTTTCTTAAAATCTTTAAAAAAAAATTATAATTTTTTCACTATATATAATTACAAAAATTATGAGACCTTATAAAATATTAATAGATATTTAAATATAAATATACATAATTAATATATGCTCATGATTTTGAGCCTATCAAACATGTAGCCCACTAGATCATTTTATAACTTTAGGGAGCCTTCACTCACAGAAAGGTGGGCGATCCCTAATCTACAGTGTACAGTGTAATTCGAGTGTACAGTGTAATTCGAGTGTACAGTGTAATTCGAGTGTACAGTGTAATTCAGTGTAATTCGAACTGCATTTCTCACTGTCCTCACTACTGCACCATTTTTTTTTCTCATATATATCTCATATATATCTTTATATATTCTTATATTTTATATAGTTTTTATACTTTATTTATCTGCCTTCTTTTTCTTTGTTTTATTTATCTCCCCATCTTATTCCCTCATGCCGGACCGTCGTAAAAAGCATTTTACTGCATGTCGTACCCTGTATGTATGTGTATGTGACAAATAAAATTTGATTTGATTTGCATCTGCACAGATTGCCCAAAAACTTAAACTGGATCTGAATGAGGTGGTTTTTTATGAGCCTTTCATGAATGTGCCTACGCTAATCCCAGGGAAACCTTACACCAAGGCTGAGCTCATTGACTTCATTGATAATCACAAAAGGTAAAGTCTCACAACAGATGTTTTCTTTAGAATATGAGAACGCAGGATTAAATAACAGGATTATACTGAATACCATTATTTTATGGGAATAGACCTAGCTCCTTATTGTGCTATTGGAATGTTTACATTTTACAAAGTTTAACCTGCTTTATATGCTTTACTAAACTGAGGTGGATATGATGTATTATTTGGCCCATTCATTTTTTTAAATGTAGTATTTAAACTAGCTCTAAGTGGTTACTTCTATGTTCTTTAGGCCAACTCTAAGAAAACTAGAACCTCACAGCATGTATGAGACCTGGGTAAGCTTTAAAACAAGCACATATTATGCTTCTTGTCTATTATATTCACGGTAATGGCTCATTTAAGCAGATAATGTATCTGTTTAAAATAGATTTTTGGATTATGATAGATACTTGTTAATGTATTTATATATTTTTCTTTTTTTTTTTATTTTAACAGGAGGATGACATTAATGGACAACATATTGTAGCCTTTGCTGAAGAATCTGATCCTGGTAAGTGGCATTAAAGTGGGTAAGATATAATATATTTTTTCTTAATTTTTTAGAATGTATAGGAAGTGTTCTTATAGAAGAACATTTTTAGACAAACATACCATATAAAAAATTTAACATACAGTAGATACTGCATTAATTAGAAGTATTGCATAAAGAGCGCATCTCATATCAATTTATTATACAAAAATACTTATAATATTACAAATTGTAATATCAACAATTTTAAGTAGAATATTGCAAATCAGGTTTTTGCTTGTTCTACGTGTCCTTACCACATTTACCTGTGAAACAAACACAGATCAGTTTTGTTTTCCTGGAAACGTAAAGTAAAAGGTAAACAGGTGAAGGTATGAGACCTGTTAGAGAAGTATGTATTGTTCACATATAGTGCATAATTATATTTTGAAAGGCTCCACTTAAGTTTCATCGCTGATCTTTGGACTTATTAACTTGCAATTGTTACTTTGACTTCTGGGCCTAGTAAATCAGATCAGTGGTATTTCAGATCAAATTTAAAGACATGTGTTCCATAGACACTTTTATTAAATCATCTTACACACTATGCATGTTGTTTTGTGGTTGATGTTAAGATATTTGCACACACACACACACACACACACACACACACACACACACACTAACAAGTTTAATAAGTAAATCAATTATTCTTTATTACCACTTGAAAAGAACAATTTTCAAATTTGGGGACATGCATATTACGAAAATGACTGTTATGATAAATACACATGTATTCATTTTCTAATTTGAGAGAAGGTACATCAGCTAACAAGTTTCCATTGGTTTATTATTTGCCTCTCAATTGAATTAGATGGTTTTGAATTCCTGGAGATTCTAAAGGAGGTAGCCCGTGAGAACAATGAAAACCCTAATCTGAGCATCATCTGGATCAACCCCGATGACTTCCCCCTGGTGAGAATCTCCATAAAACTTACACTGCCAGTTAATCTCTAATGCTGAACTCTAATGCTGAACACTGACCCCAAACTAGATTATAGCCTTCTGAAGTTCAAGTAAGGTACAGTACACAGGAAGACAAAACAACGTAACTGCAGAAACAAGGTGCTTCATAGAACAACAAGGCCACACAAACCTGCACACAGAACTACACAAGACATACAGAAACATGCAAACAGTGAGAGACAGTAAAATAATTAGCAAAGAACAGAACAACAAAAAAGTGGGCACAGTGAAGGACAGTGCATCGGCCACCTGCACACAGAGCTAGTGTGGTGTCATTGAGCATGATTGAACTGTTTCACAGTTTCTTTTACCAAACAGCAGGAGGGTGAATAGTGTGTGTGAGGGATTTGTAAGGGGTTCTTACATCAACATTTCAATAATAATATTCGTAAAATTATTTATGAAGTGCATTATATTTCGATTCAACCAATAAAGTGATGGCCACTAAACATGAATAATGGTCACTGTATGAATTGTTGTATAAAGTAATATCAGCACATTAGTGAAACCTCCATTAACTTTTATTGCCTTAGATATTACTAAATACTTCATTTTTATAAATCTGTGTATGTTTCATATCTAAATAAGGTGTCAATCTATCTAATTGTTCCTCAACATTGCTTGTATCTGATCTTTGCCTGTGTTTATTTTATTCAGTTGGTACCCTACTGGGAAAACACCTTTAGCATTGACCTTTCCTTTCCACAATTTGGTGTGGTGGATGTAAAGGATGTAAGACCATCGCCTATGTTAACAACTGTTGCCTGAAGGGTTGTGATAAGATGCCTGTCCAATGCCTGAAATGCTCAGCTGTGTTCTGTAAGAGTTTGTGAGTGTTGTCTCTGAAGTGATTCCCTGCATCTCCAAGCCTGCCTGCTTGTCTGAATTTCTCTCTCTCTCTCTCTCTCTCTCTCTCTCTCTCTCTCTCTCTCTCTCTCTCTCTCTCTCTCTTTCTCTCTCTCTAGCATCCCATTTTCACTTTTCTAACTTTCATCTTTTGGCTGATTATGGTGTGCAGGGTTATATTAATAATTAATTCTCCTTTATTTATATACTTTAGTTCTCTGGGTTTGAATGCTTCTAATTCTCAGCATGACATTTTTTAAACATGTATGCCAGAAATTCTTAAATCCACTCCCCAGTACCCCCTGCCTGCCCTGCACAGTTTAAAGCTTTTCCTAACCAATAATTAATATATAATTGATGAAATGGATAAACGAATAATAGCACCGGCAAGAATCTGTGCAGGGCTGGGGTAAAGGGCTGGGGTAGAGAACCCTTGTTCAATGTATTTTAGACTAAACAAAACTTGTTTTAGTTTATCTTTTTCTCCATGATTTGTCCCTCTTAATTTCTCTCTGTATATGTTGTACAGGCTGACAGTGTTTGGATGGAAATGGATGATGAGGAGGACATGCCCACTGCGTATGAGCTGGATACCTGGATTGAGGATGTACTGGCGGGCAGAATTGACCTTGATGACGATGATAACGACGATGATGATGACGATGACGACAATAATGACGACGATGATGATGATGAATGAATTCCATGCATCATCTCAGGGACTACACCATATTAAGTGGCACTAGCCCACAATAATTTAATGACCAATGTGAAGTTCAAAATTCATCCAAGTCTTTAGTGTCTGCACATCCCGGTCATCACTTCCTGGTTTTGGAAGCTTTTTTGCCTGTCTAAGGCAGAAATCCATCTGAATCCCTTGATACTTCAGGGCCATATCAGCATTATTTGACTGGTCTTTTTTATAAAGCCCTTGTGGCGTTCCATCTTGTCAATATTTCTCTTCTTGTCCAAGATCCAATTCTCAGTGTTACTTTTAGATGCTCTTTTAAGAGCATTTTCTAAAATAAAAAGGGGGCAAATCTCTGGCTCTCTTTAGCCATCTGAGCACTACCTAGCTACAACATTTTAGTAATATTATGTATATACAGTATGCATATAATATTCCTTTTTATACATGTACCCTTACAAGAGAAATATTTCTTTGCCATGGAGGTGGGTTTTATACCCTGCCATGTTTAAGATGAAGCCTTTACAATTTTCAGTTTTAAAATGCTATCGTGAACATACAGGGAAACCAACTAAAATCATTTTGTGCTATTTGTACAGAAAGAAGGAGGTTGTATTCACCAAAATGTCTTAATTTGACCATTTCTTGCTAAAAGAAATATATACCTCAGAAATAAAAGAGCGTCCAACGTTGGAAACATGTGAAGACAAGAAGAGCAAAAAACAAAAACTGTTTCCAGTGGTCTTCATTTCAGTGTATGTTAATGTTTGTGCAGCAAAATGTAGGGATATGTAGCGATATTTTATTAACTAAAAAGCATTATTATCTAAAATAAAATAAAAAAAGCAAATATGGAGGTGCAAATGTTGGGACCAGCAGTATCAGAACTTTACACTTTGTTGGCCCAATTTACATACAGTAGGGCTCAGTGGGCAGATCATGAATTGTCATTAGGAATTAGGAATGTACTAAGTTCTCTGGCTCAAAAATAAAAAGAAATGTGCCAACACTTAGCAATCTGACACCCTGAGGAAATAATTAATCGTATTAATACATACAAATCAGGTAGGTTTTTTAAAAACATCTAAGAGCATTCAGCTTTTTACTGGCTGAATTAGCATCAAGACAATTCCAGCTAAAAGTCAATAAAATTAGGATGAATAGAGATTGGCCAGGTCACTGATCTGAAACATATTTAAAATCCATGCAAGATTACGCTTTTGGAATGTCCCGAATAGCTCAATGGCTTCAGTATCATGCAAAATATGTGGGTAGGTCTTAAACATGCTGTGCATGCAAGATGACCCAGGTATATCTAAGAACATAAAACATTCTGCTAAAAATATTATTGAAAACAATAATGGAAAGTGTCCTGACTGGCTGATATCGGCCAAAGGGTGGTGTTAGAAGTAGGGTGTACAACATCTTTATTTTTGACACAATTATTATTTCTGCTCTCATTTTAAAACATTCCTCAAAACTAACATTTTGCAACAAAACGTGATTCATTGTAACAGATTGGTCCAGAGATTGAGATCTTTTCATGTTACATAGTGATACATGAGTAATGAGAAACAGGATAATCAAGTCTTGTACAGATTGTAGAGCGGTAATGTAAGGTAATGACATCACGCTGAGAATGTACCTGCCCACTGTACCTACCCATATAAGCCAGGCATACAACAGAAAACAAAGCATGCTCAGAAACACCAACACTCAGCAGACAGAACAGTTCAGGGTAAGAATTATTATATAAATTCAGTCATACTGATAAAATCTAATTCTATCATACTGAGGCTTGTACATTTTAAATGAAAAAAAGGTCTCTCTCTCTCTCTCTCTCTCTCTCTCTCTCTCTCTCTCTCTTTTTTTTTTTTTTCTCTCTCTATCCCTCTTCCTCCCTCCATAATGCTGCAAACCTACTGAATTAATTTCTTAAGCATTAAGATAAATAGTATTATTTATACTAGATTTTAAATAGTCTGTATGTTCACCTCAGCTGACCATGACTTTCTATATTTTAAAAAAATTTGGGGATTTATTAGTTCACTGATTTGAACTGTTTGAATCTATGTAAGCTACTGTAATCAAACTAACCCTGCTGCTTAGTGGCTCCATTAGGAACACACTTACCCATCTTCTCAGTTGAGTCCTACATCAGCTGAATGTACTGGATATTACAAATATAATCTAAAGATGGCAAAAATACACACATCCTTCACTCAAGTAGAAGTACAGATGGTTATGTTTTAAAGGACTCTGGTAAAAAATGAAGTACTGACTGCACTTTTTCACTCAAGTTAAGTTTAAGTAAAGAGGTTTGGGCTCTGACAACTACTATCTCTTTTAACTGTTGTGACTGGATTTCATATCATATTAATATATTCATACAAACGAATTTCAAAAGTTTTTATCTAATGAATGTATCCTGGCTGAACAACCTCCATATAGAACACAATCAGAGAAAAGATGATAATCTGATGATCAGGAAAATCTCGGTTCTCAGTCATGTTTACGTCGCTGACTCATTCTGGTTCATCCAGGTTAACCCCATATTTCTTGCTGCCTTCTGCCTTGTTCATTGATAGCTTCATAGGCTAGGCAATGTCTGTGGTGCATGACAGCCTGGAAATGATACCCCAGTGAAATGTTAAAAAAGAAACACAATGACAAGAAATAGTTTGATGGGCTGAAAACGGTGCGCAATAAGAAAAGAAAATATTGATCATGTCACCAAATAGATTAAAACTAAAGTAACGAGCCTGGTTTGAAAATGTAAGAATGTAGAGAAAAATGAAGATGTAAATAATGTAGAGTAAAAGTAAAATTTGTGTGAAAAATATGTAAGTAAATAGTAAGTAATAGTACTGACACCGGAAAAAAAATTACAGTAATTAAGTATTTGTACATTTACTTTTTTTAATTAATAATTCTCACCTCTGCTATCATCACATTTACAAGTGTTTTTACTTTACACACAAATAGAAAACAGAGTGTGTGTGTGTGTGTGTGTGTGTGTGTGTGTGTGTGTGTGTGTGTGTGTGTGTGTGCAGTTGAATTGATGCTTGTATGTTTGTCATCTGATTACTCAGATAAACCGTTTATATGTTATAAAATATGGCATGTGATGAAATACTGTACCTGTACATTATTTGCATATAACAATGATATGATGTACTTTCTTGTGTCTAACCCAACAGTTATCATGTATCCAGAAATGAGCATGGCAGGTCCTCAAGGTAAGATAAGTAGATAGTTTCTCTGATTTCTGACGTAAAACAAATCTTATCTTATCTAAACAGTTTCAACTAGTTTCTTTAAGCACTTACATATTTATTTTAGATGTTCATTAAAGTAATTCTAGGAAAGATTATTTACCTCAACTTGGCACAACAGTTGATTGTCACCCAAAAGCCTGGGTGACATTCAGAGGTTTAAATAATAGTTTGTATGTCTTAATAAATAGACTAGTACATTTACATTTATTTCTTTTGTAGACACTTATCTCCAAAAAAACAGTCAATTATTAATAATTTACTGAGCAGTTTAAAATAAGGGCCTCATCATTGGTGACTTGGTGGTGCTGGGATTTAAAGTCACAATTTCTTAATCCATTTTTCTTTTTTTATTCTAACTATATCATACTGTGACTACAGTGCAAAAAATACAACAGAGATTTAATCAGTCATAGTTAAATGGCAATAAGGAAGAAAGAAAGCATAGTGCATTGTGAAAGAATACAGAATGTACAAAATGTTTCAGGCTGGCAGCAATCCAGAACATGACTGACAATGTACTTGCTGATGCATAACAAAACAAAATTGGAATCAAGGAAATTAAAATCATAAATAACTATAGCCAGTATATATATTCTGTCTTCACAATGTTCCATGGAAATACATTTTTTTGTTCTTAAAGTTTTTAACATATTTCATTTAAGACCATTTGCTCTACTATATTATTTAACTGCAGACACAATAGAAATATCATTAAAATTGTAGTATAAAATGCACGTGTGTGAACCTCACTGCACAGAGAAGCTTAAATGTGTTCAAAGTTATATTTTTAATTAAAAAGTAAAAAAATCCCTGAAAAAGTAAAGCGAAACAAAAAATTACAAAAAGGGGCAAAGAGTAGAAAAACCACAAAATAAGACCAGAAATACTTTTTGAATTACTCAAACAATGTAAATTCAAACAAATATACCTTCAATTTGTAATCTTGCGTACCAGTGTAGATTTATTCATTAAGACTCAAAGCACTTTTGTTCGTCACTCTAGACAAGGGCGTATGCTAAATGCCGTCAATGTAAAGGTAAACAAGTCTTTTCTAGGAAAGAGCAAAAACAAATCCACAGCTCAAGAAGAGAAAAATTATAAACTATTCTCAAAACCTCAGGCAAAAGTCTTACTCTAGAAAAGTGACAAAAACAATCCATGCCAAACAAAGTCTTCTTTGAAAAACAGAGCAAAGCAAAAAAACACTCAAAAACAAAAAGAGTTTCTAAAAATTATTGAACACAGGTTGAAGCAATTGATAACAAATTAGGGACACAGGGACAAAATGGTGAAATCTAGTGGGTTTAAAAGAGGAAAGGTAGCAAAAACGGAAAGAAAGTTGTTATAAAAGCAATGCTTTTGATAATTGACTTCTGCTCAGATATGAACAGTTATGAAAAGTTTAGAAAGCAGAGCAGGAAAATCAGTTTAATGGCAAAAGATAGATATAAAAAAAAAGCCTAACAAACAAAAAGACCTAATAGTTAGCCATTCCTTCTGACTCCCTGTCCTCTGAATTAATTTTCTTGTATTTGTTACGTGATTGTCAGAATCCTTTGTGCTAGTAATACGTCCTGGTATCTATAAAAAGGTCTTAAACTCAAATGGTTACTCCAAAACATGTTGCATGTACATAGAATTACTTATTAACTATTTGGATTGAATTTAATTAGCAGGTGCTGATACATGTACAGTATAACAATTGTCGTAAAATAATCGAAAGTAAAAAGCACAATTGTGTCTTTGTTTGCTGTAGTATTAAAAATTCCTTTCACTAGAAACTGAGAGCAAAAAATGTTGATCCATCAGAACTATATGCTCATATTCGTCTTTTAATTCACTCTTCAATGTGTATTAAAAATGAAATAATTGGCCGTTTTAATATTGACTGAACTGAGACTACATTTTTACTTTGGGTTGACCTTATGTGCCCTAACACAAGTTCTATACCCTCTTTCATCCTACTTGGTTAATTAAGTCTTATGAAGGATGTACTGTGTATAGGCTGTACTCCACTTACAATGTGTTACTCTATGTGTGCAGATTTGGTAATGAGATGTATGGATGATCTGGTTGAGAGTGTGAACGAAACACGGCGGATATGTAGAGGATTGATGAACCAGGGTCTACTGAATGAGGACAAATATAGGATCATTGCAGCAGCTCCAAGCTCCCAGGATAAAATGAAGCAGATCTTTCATGCTTTGTCTAGCAAAGGACAACAGGGGAGAGATGCCCTTTACAGACTACTACAAGAACATGAGCCTGAGCTTACCTTGCAGATTGGTATGTACTGCATGCATTGTAAATACTGTCTATTTCCGTCCTGGTTAATCTGATTAGAATTTCCGGAACATTCTGTTCATACCTGCTATCAACTACGCAAATTCTTTTTTTTTTCATACATCACACTCAGACACACCCAAACAGACAAACGTTGCTTTTTAAACCACACACTTACCTATTTGCTTCTTGAACAAGTAGCTCTTACATGTCCTGTTGGAATACAAATCTCAACTTCATCTGGCATGGAGGAGCTGGTGTTGGATCTGTGATGATCGCAAATGTTGAGCTATTTTATGAGTTGCTCAGTAGCGCCTGGTTTTATAACCACAAATGATTGTATAAGACTGTAGAAAGGACATCACTCATAATCTTACAGTCCAGTGCTCATGTTAGTTCTCACTCTCCAGTGTTCTGTTTTGTTTAAAGACTATAATCACACTCTTGATGTCACCCAAATGAGGATGGGTTCCCTTTTGAGTCTGGTTCCTCTCAAGGTTTCTTCCTCATAACATCTAAGGGAGTTTTTAAGGAAAAACACATTCACCACGGCTGCTCATCAGTGATAAATACACATCATTCACCTTAACTGTTAAATTCTGTAAAGCTGCTTTGACTTGACTTGACAAATGTTGGTCCCACTAAGTGCAAACGAGATGAAATGGCATGTTGCTGCAAAATGCTGTGGTAGAAATTCTAGTTAAGTGTGCCCTCATTTATGACTAACTAACCAACAGTGACACTAGCAAAGCATCCCCACACCATCACACCTTCTAATTCATGGTTCACGGTGACAAACCACACATTCAGGAACCATCTGTTCACCCACTGTACGTCTAACAAAACACTGTGGGTAGAACCAAAAACATTTGCTCTTGATCTTGCGTTCCTTGGATGGTCCTTATGAGAACCTGTATCATCATAGTGTTTAATAGTTTTGGTGACTGCATTTGGGGATACATTAAAATTTATTGAGATGTTTTCTAAAAACTGACCTGCATTTATTGAAGTAATAATGAACTGTATTTTACTTAACTGAGTGTTTCTTGCCATGATATGAATTTGTATAGTAATTGTGGTAGCACCATTAGGGCTATTCACTCTGTACTCACCCTTTCCTCTGCTCAAGACAATTTATGGTCTAAAACACTTTAAGAAGGCAAGAAATCACAAATGAACTCTTGACAATAGAATAGAGAATAGCCTTTATTTGTCACATATACATTACAGCACAGTGAAATTTGTTCTTCGCATATCCCAGCTTGCTTAGGAGCTGGGGTCAGAGCGCAGGGTCAGCCATGATACGGCGCCCCTGGAGCATAGAGGGTTAAGGGCCTTGCTCAAGGGCCCAAGAGTGGAAGCTTGGCGATACCGGGGCTTGAACCCCCGACCTTCCGATCGGTAACCCAGCGCCTTAACCGCTGGAGCTACCACTCCCCCTAGGCAAACCAGGTGACTGCTTTGTGAATTTGATGAGAGAATACCATGATTTTAACAAAGCTCTCATCAAACTAGCTACTTTGGACAATCTAAAATATAAAACATAGTCTGGGTTGTTTAACAGTTTTTGTTTATTACATACTTCCGTATGTGTTTTTTCATAATTGGGATGTTTTGTCAGTATTACTGTACAATGTTGACAATTATTAAAATAAAGAAAAAAAAATAAACAAGAAGGTGTGGCCAAATGTTGACTGGTACTATACAGTATATGGTATCATTTAATAAAAAAGAGAAAGGAATGCTGGTAGCACAGTTACAGCAGGCTCAGTTTAAACATTTTCTCAAGTAGATTGGTAAATATCACTTACATGCTGCTTTTTCTTCTTTCAGAGCATGCTCTATATGTGCAAGCAGTGAAACAGAAGCTCATTCAATCAGTAAAGCAAGTGGAGCCAGTGGCCAACCTAATGTTCTCCCAGGACCTGATCACAGAAGAAGAATACTTCCAGGTGTGTGAAAATGAAGGAAGCGAGGCCAGGATGCTCACCATGTTTACAGTTTTGGAGCAGCATGGGGTGAAAGTGACTGATGGGTTCTACAACTCACTTTTCTACTGTGAGCCTTTACTTTACCGTGAGCTAGGTGAGTCACCGTGTAACAACTATCAATTGCTGGACTTGTAAAACAGTTATGAACACTGGTTTATTTAGTGACCAGCTTTTTGTTTATGGCTTATCAGTAAAAAAAAAAACAGATTCACACAAAGAAATCTGGAGTAAAAAAGTGTATTTATTAGTTATTTTTCCATATTAAAACCCTTGACTTTGCTCTGTGTTTAATGTAATTATATTTGACTATTCTCTCAAGTTCTTGTCTGTTTTTCCCTTCAGAAAAAGACAGGGTGCTTCAGATGTGTGAATTGAACAAAGAAAATCTAATACATAAGGAAAATCTAGAAGAAAGGTGGAGAGAGCTGAAACTCAAAGAAAAGCAAGTGGAAAAAGAGAAGGAGGAGCTGAGGAGAGAGTGGGACCTTGTTAAAAAACAAAAAGCTGAGATGGATCAGGAGAGGAAGCAGATCTTTGAATTGAAAAAAGAACTCAAAATATTATGGAGAAATTTGGATGAAACAAAGGAGGATGAAAATTCTCACTTTCTCACCGAAAGAGAAGAGCAAAGAAAGACAGAACAATGGGAACAACTGAACAACAACAGCTACACTAAAAATGCAAACAAAAACTTGTTCAACTGAACTCTGTATAACTCTTTAATGAAGTAACCATAGCAAGCCCTTTCATAATCTGTATATGACTGGCAATATGATAATTTTTTAATAACACATATCAAACATTTCTATAAAAAATCTAAATGCTGTGTATAAATTATCTGCATTTGGTCATCATAATTATACTATAGCTATAAAGAAGGTATACATAAAGAAGTAATAAAAATGTGGCCTTTGATTGGTGCCTACTCAATAGTTTGCCCTGACTTGATAAGATGAGAAAATTTGTCCATATGGAAGAATGTGTATATATGTGGGTGTGTATATATATATATATATATATATATATATATATATATATATATATATATATATATATATATATATATATATACATATATTTAATAATATAAATATTTCATTTTGGGTTTTTTTATGCACACAATAGAATGATCTCTCCACTTAGAGAGATACATTTTATTGCAAATTTTACAAATGTAATTGTCTAATTTGATTGTCTTAAGATTAAAAAAAGAACTGATATTTTTTGCACCTGAACTTTTCTGTAAAATATTGTCAAAACATTAAAAAAATGAACCTATTTGTGTGCCGTGTGCAGTTTGTAAATATTTGTTATTGCTGTGACAATCATTCTTAATCTTAATAAAAAAATTTAAATTGTTATATATATATATATATAGGCATTACGATAGAAATAAATCACCTGATCTTTTGCATGTTTTAACAATAGTAATGTATTATTGTGCTGTTTACACATAGCTGGTGTAACATAAAAAATAAGATAAGTTAACAGTAATAAATTGAAATTCTCAAAACAATGATTTAGGGGAAAAAAAACAAGGAAATGGGTATTTTGCTCCGGCATGACCGTACTGTTTACACTGTAAATAATTCTATAAATTATTTTTAAGAAATTACAGTTACTAATCCATAACCCAGCCATTAGGGGGGCACAAGCCAGTGCACTCTTAGTGCCGGTCCCAAGCCCGGGTAAATGGGGAGGGTTGCGTTAGGAAGGGCATCCAGCGTAAAACATGTGCCAAATCAAATATGCGGATCACAAATGAGAATTTCATACCGGATCGGTCGAGGCCCGGGTTAACAACGACCGCCACAGGTATCGTTAGCCGACAGGGTACCAGTGGAAATTGGGCTACTGTTGGCCGAAGGAGGAGAAGGAGTAAGGCCAGGAACATTGGAGGTGGATTTAAACTGTTTTATCATGGTGTGGATGGGAAGAGAAATGGTGTAGGGGTGATTCTGAAGGAAGAGTACAGTAAGAGTGTAGTGGAGGTGAGAGAGTTTCTGATAGGGTAATGATCGTGAAGGTGGAAGTTGAAGGATGATGATAAATGTCATCAGTGCCTATGCTCCACAAGTTGGCTGTGAGATGGAGGAAAAGGAAAGATTCTGGAGTGAATTAGATGACGTGGTAGATGGTGTACCTAGGAAAGAACGATTGGTGATTGGGGCAGACTTTAATGGGCATGTAGGTGAAGGAACAGAGGTGATGAGGAGGTGATGGGTAGGTATGGTTTTAAGGAGAGGAATGTGGAAGGGCAGATGGTGGTAGATTTTGCTAAAAGGATGGAAATGGCAGTGGTGAACACGTATTTTAAGAAGAAGGAGGATCATAGGGTGGCGTATAAGAGTGGAGGAAGGTGCACACAGGTGGACTATGTGCTATGCAGGAGATGCAACCTGAAGGAGATTGGAGACTGTAAGGTGTTGGCGGGGACAGTGTAGCTAGACAGCATCGGATGGTGGTCTGTAGGATGGTTTTGGAGGCGAAGAAGAAGAGGAGGAATGTAAGGATTGAAAGAAGAATAAGATGGTGGAAACTGAAGGAGGAAGAGTGTAGTGTGAGGTTCAGGGAAGAGGTCAGACAGGGGCTCGGTGGTGGTGAAGAGGTGCGGATGATTGGGAACTACTGCAGGAGTGATGAGGGAGGCAGCTAGAAAAGTACTTGGTGTGACATCTGGAAATAGAAAGCAAGACAAGGAGACGTGGTGGTGGAATGAGGAAGTGCAGGAGAGCATTAGGGGAAAGAGGTTGGCAAAACAGAAGTGGGATCGACAGAGTGATGAGAAAAGTAGGCAGGAGTACAAGGAGATGCGGCAGCAGGTAAAAGGGATGTGGCGAAAGCCAAGGAAAAGGCATATGAGGAGCTGTATAAGAGGTTGGACACTAAGGAAGGAGAAAAGGAGTTATACCGATTGGCCAGGCAGAGGGACCGAGCTGGGAAGGATGTACTGCAAGTTAGAGCAATAAAGGATGGAGAGGAAATGTGTTGACTAGTGAGGAGAGTGTGTTGAGAAGGTGGAGGGAGTATTTTGAGCAGCTGATGAATGAGGAAAATCAGAGAGAGAAGGTTGGAGGATGTGGAGTTGGTGAAGCAGGATGTAGATAGGATTAGTAAGGAGGAAGTGAGAGCAGCGATTAAGAGGATGAAGAATGGAAAGTCGGTTGGACCAGATGACATACCGGTAGGCGTGGAGATGTTTAGGAGAGATGGCAGTGGAGTTTTTAACCAGATTGTTTAACAGGATTCTGGAAGGGAGAGGATGCCTGAGGAATGGAGAAGGAGTGTGCTGGTACCGATCTTTAAGCATAAGGAGATGTGCAGACCTGCAGTAACTACAGGGGAATTAAGTTGATCAGTCACACCATGAAGTTATGGGAAAGAGTAGTGGAAGCCAGGCTGAGAGAAGAGGTGACCATCTGTGAGCAACAGTATGGTTTCATGCCGAGGAAGAGCACCACAGATGCCTTATTTGCTTTGAGGATGTTGATGGAGAAGTATAGAGAAGGACAGAAGGAATTGCATTGTGTATTTGTGGATTTAGAAAGCGTCGACAGAGTGCCAAGAGAGGAGTTGTGGTATTGTATGAGGAAGTCAGGTGTGTCAGAGAAGTATGTAAGGGTGGTGCAGGACATGTATGAGGACAGTGTGACGGCAGTGAAGTGTGCAGTAGGTACGACAGACTGGTTCAGAGTGAAGGTTGGACTGCATCAAGGATCGGCCCTGAGCCCTTTCCTGTTTGCAGTGGTGATGGACAGGTTGACGGACGAGGTCAGACAGGAGTCTCCCTGGACTATGATGTTTGCAGATGATATTGTGATTTGTGGTGAGAGTAGAGAGCAGGTTGAGAAGAGCCTGGAGAGGTGGAGATATGCGCTGGAGAGAAGGGAATGAAAGTCAGTAGGAGTAAGACAGAGTACATGTGTGTGAATGAGAGGGAGGGCAGTGGGTGATGCGGTTGCAGGAGAAGAGGTGGAGAAGGTGGAGGTTCAGGTACCTGGGGTCAACAGTGCAAAGTAATGGAGAGTGTGTTAGAAGTAAAGAAAAGAGTGCAGGCAGGGTGGAGTGGGTGGAGAAGAGTGACAGGAGTGATTTGTGATAGTAGGGTATCTGCAAGAATGAAAGGGAAAGTTTATAGGACTGTGGTGAGACCTGCGATGTTGTATGGATTAGAGACAGTGGCATTGAGTAAAAGGCAGGAGGCAGAGCTGGAGGTAGCAGAGCTGAAGATGTTAAGGTTTTCGTTGGGAGTGATGAGGATGGACAAGATTAGAAATGAGTTTATTAGAGGGACAGCACATGTAGGATGTTTTGGTGACAAGGTGAGGGAGGCGAGATTGAGATGGTTTGGACATGTGCAGAGAAGGGACATGAATTATATTGGTAGAAGAATGCTGAAGATGGAGCCACCAGGTAGGAGGAAAAGAGGAAGGCCAAGGAGGAGGTTCATGGATGTGGTGAGGGAAGACATGCAGGTAGTTGGTGTGAAAGAGGCAGATGTAGAGGACAGGGTGGTATGGAGACGGATGATCCGCTGTGGCGACCCCTAATGGGAGCAGCCGAAAGAAGAAGAAGAAGAAGAAGAAGAAGTTACTAATCCATGAATATATACAGGTTTTGCAATGTGAAGGTACATTACAATATTACATGCTGCTAACAGCATATAACATTTAAAACACTGCTAAATGATGTTGTTTGAATGCTTTCACCGCAACATACTTAATATCCTAAAATAAATATAAAAAAACTAACAAATATGTGTAATTCAGTCATTTTTGTCCAAATCAAATAAAAGCAAACAAGAACTGTAAAATAAACAATAAATATAACACACACACACACACACACACACACACACACACACACACACACACACACACACACAAAGCCTTTCCAGTAACATGGTACACCCCACAGTCATAGCTCTAATTAGTGAAAAAATATGTACTGGGGAAACCAGCTGGGCAGGGACAAATGATTGTAGCTTATTATACAGTAATTGATTTATCAAACAAGTGAATGCTTTGTAGGTAGAAAGCACAGTAGCTCTTTACAGGAAGAATAAATTATTTGTAAACCTTCCGGGTTTTTTCTCCAGTCCAATCTTTAATGCATTTGATGCTGCAAATCTTCCTTAAGCAGCGTGACCAAGTTGAAAGCATTAACTAAATCCTAATTGCCAATGTAATATAAAAATGTAAATAATAGCTAATTTGTTTGAAAACAATTGGGAATTATGAACTAAATTTATGGTATAATACAGAATATATGTGGCTGTGACAAATAAACAAAAGACATGACCTGGGAGGAATGTTGCACGTCTGGGAAACACAAATTGAATAACAACATGTTGACTATGAGACATACTGTTTAAAGAATTAAATGTATTTAATGAACATTTCATTAGTGAATAGGACAGTGATACAGCTATTGCAGATGCAGATTACTCTTCTAGTAATGAAAAATCAGGCCGATTTAAATATTTTAGAACTACAGGTATCTATAGTACATATACAGTATAGTAAATTTGATATATAGTAAGCTTGAGTGACTCTACTCCATCATACCGTGTTTACGTGCTTGTGCTTGTGAATTTAATAGGTGCTGCTAATGCATATATGGGTAGAACTGGGCGGCTTTCAATTTTTTCTCATATTCACATTAAGGAGATGTCCATCTGGTTCCCACACTGCTCTCACCTTGTAGGTTATTGAGCTTGTGGCTAAATCACTTGCAGCTAACGTACATTATCGACTGGACCATTGGCAGAAAAATGAGAGTGGAGCCATTTTATAGATTTAATATATATAATTTTTTATTGTTGAAATGTCAAAATGTCAGTAATTCGCTAACACGGAATCATGAAACAATTAAATGGTAATATTAGTGTGAGTAATAAATGCATCACATACTCTGGATTATTGTTATACATGTGCTATTAAAGTTACATAACCATGCTTAAAACAATGATTCAGTGAACATTTGATTTTAATTATGTCTGTGATTAAAAGGAAAAGAATTTGATTGCAGTTTATTCACGGTTTAACCTGACAAGAAGAATACAGGATATCACGTTACACACTGATAGACTTTTTCTAAGTTTATTATTGATTCAGGTTGATTTGCAATTAGTATTAGCATGAGCCTTGGAAGATACTGAATACTTCAATTCTATAATGCTTGCTCAGCTGATCTTCCAGCCATTTCACACTGCCCTGCTGCACCTGACCATTGTTATCAGGGCCGATGAAGCCTGCTGAGTGTGATGCACCACTATAATTAAAGCAGCAGTAAGCACTCCAGTAATATTGAGCCACTCTGACATTATTCCCAATCGCTTCATTTCCAGGAACCACACCTGTAACAATGTAAGCCATGACACAGCTCTGTACCATGGTGGCCATGTCTTCCTCATGCTTTTTCCATTGACCACGGTTGAAGCTTGGATCTTGCGGAGCTGCATTGGTCAGCGTGGAGGTGGCCAGCATGGTGTCTTTGTTGTGTGTGTGGTAAACAGGAAATAGGTGGCCCTTGTCATAGCCAGAGCTTTCATAATTACTGTTAAGAGCCTGTCGCTGTCCCCGATTGGGGGACGGAATGTTGCCCTGAGGCGCCATACACATAAGGTTTCCTTCATCTAGCTTCAGGGATAAAGAGAAAGAAGAGGTTCAAGTTTATAGAATACTTTATATACCAAGCATAAAAAATACTCATAGTGAGTAAAAACAATTGAATTCATGGTTTAACAACTGTAACATCCTGCATTATGTTTTGTAAAAGTAATTCTCAAAATGGCTTAATTATTAAAATTAGTATGCAATGTTTATCATTTATAATGCTTTATTATTATAATTATAATAATTATTATTATTATTTATTATAATTTTTTATCATCATCATAACATTTAAAAATGTGTATTAATGTTATTGCCAATATCATTAATTGAGTAAATATTTTTAAAAATAATAAAAATAATAGCTTGATTTTTTTTTTCTTGAGAAAATAGCATTTTGTAGAGTTTTGCATTAAAAGGAAATTCTGAATTAATGCTGTATTACTGCAGTCATAACATGCTATTCAGCATATACAATATAATGTCTAAGATATGCTTTTGTAAATGTTTTATATTTATTGTGATATGCATAATAATATATCATGCCTGAGTATAACATAATTTCACAAGGCCAGATATTCTGTTCATAACACTAGCACTGAGAGTTCTAGTTTGTAAATATATATTTTATTTGGTGAGATATAATGCATGACATTTGTTCTTGTAATATAAGCTAAGTTGAGCAGAAGCAGTCAGGAACATATTTTCATATGTAATATTTTCACTCCATCCTGTCATTGAGACAATGTCTGTTGTGAAAAGCGCTATACAAATAAACCTGACTTGACTTGACTTGATTGGTCTTTTTTCACAGCTGTTTCCATTTTTAATTTGTTTAATTTAATTTGTAATATGTTTACTAAGTAGCTCTTTCATAGCAACAAGGAAACCCATTACCACAAGCCATGCCCCACTCCGCCCTCTATACCATGATTCATCATGAGGATGACAGGGAAGATTCCTATGCCAGTGGGGCGTTTCCCCTGGCCTATTTCAAACCCAGTTTAGTTCAAGTCAGGAGACTATGAGGAGGCCCCTCTAACCAAGTTTCAGCCCAAGGCCTTTAAGGGGACCCCACAAGGCAGCCTCCCAAGGCCTGTCCGATTGTGAGGCCGCCTCACAAAACACATCCGAACACTGTCTCTGTAAGCTTCATATATACGTACTAGCTTGCAGCAGCAGCAAAAAAAAAACTCCTGCCTGCAAAACTGTTGTTTTTACATATAAAGGATTTCCTGGTGCATACCCCTATTTTTAGCCAAATGCCCAAATGTTTTCTCTCCATTCATATTTCTATTGTGTTTGCATTTCTATTTGGACTCTGTTACATGCAGATAATGTATCTATATTTGGTTGAATCCCTGTTTGTAAAGAATTGAAACTAAACATGTTCATAGATGGTAAATTATTTCCGAAATGAACAGAGCAGCACAGGTATGATATAAAGTTACATTTCAAAATGACAGTAAAAGTAAGATTTTTCCTGAAAGTTAGATTCCGAGCAGAAGAAGATAAAATCATGTTTTTCATCCAAGTGCTTACCTGTGGTTCCACATACCAGCGATCAACCCTGTCAACATCAGCACGACGGAACTCATAGGCAGAGTACACAGGGATTTTGTTCCTAGTGTCATAGAGCGTGGCATAGAAATACTGCGGCTTTTCATTTTGGTCCAGAAGGCACTGGCAAATCTGTGCATAACGCCTAGTGTCAGTTGGATCCTGCAGCACTGTGGGATGCATTCCTCTGGAAAAGAACTGAGGACACTTTAAAAAAGTAGAAACCTCAGACAGAGAGAAAGCAGGCAGGAGGAACAAGAGATAAAATGTGCTGGCATACATTACGATTGTGGAAGATCGGATAAATGCACAGAAGAAAGAGAGAAGCTTTTCAAATATACACAGGTGTGCGCACACATATACCTACACACAAATGCACACACACACACACACACACACACACACACACACACACACACACACACACACACGTACACACACACACATATGCCTTGCCATGCGTTACTTATTGACCACTCTGGCAAAGTGGCTGTGAGTTTGTATGGGAAAAAACACAGCTTGTAAATAAAGATCTTTTTCCAATTCACAATATACACTTTTCTGACAGGTTTTAGAATTTTTTTTATGAACTTCAATAGAAGGTCTTGACCAAATAAAATTGCTTTGTAAAGATTTCCTACTGAAATTTTAAAAGTTATTTAATTAATTTTCTGAATGACCCGAAAGCCAATAAGCAATGGTTCACACTCACATTTTAAAGCATTTAACTGGAAAAACTAATTGCTTTCAGTGTTTATAATAATACATAAAAATCTGACATAGATTACATAAAAGGATTTAGTTATGACCCAACTGTACATGAAGGGAAGCTGTGCAATCAGTATTTACACATTTTTGCAATAGTTTCTCACTTGTACAGTTACAAATAATCAGAAAATTCTCCTGTTCAAGGATAGGCAGCATTTAGTGGTTTGTTTATAGCTGTTATATTTGGCACCCAGTAACTAAATCTAAAATGATAAGGTATTAAGCATACCCAATTTTATGTTAACGCCAGTTGATCCTGTCACATATATTGAAATATAAATTTACATAAAACACATAAAAATGACTTTATAGTCAACCTTGCATATGTGAACATAAGACAGAGGTTTAAAAAATGTTGTCCTGGCAGCCCTGGCAGATGTCCTCTACTCTGTGAGAGTCCCTGCAAGCCTGATATGAACAGAGAATGAACATGGAACAATGCTCTCTATGAGGCACAAGGTGGTTAGTTGACAGTGTGACCTCCTCACCTGAGCTAGATGGTGGTGTAACATTCTGAAATATGGCTATGCTATGGGCAATATGTGGCCTGGGTTCTGGCAACCAGACCTGGTCCAGTCATGTACTATAATTTATTGCTGTATTTGGGCCAAGTTAAACAAAAAAAACAAAATTATCCATAATCCTGACAGCCCCAAACATTTATCCTGAGAAAGCACTTTTACAATTTGCAGATATGGCTGAAATGTCCAGATAGCCAATAACACCTAAATAAACTTTAATTTTTTCTTCCTTTTATTCAAATAAAATGACCTCGTAAAAAGATTATATCAAGATATAAAGTCAATAGAGTAGAATACATTCTGGATTCATTTGTATAAATGATTTCCTTATTAATGCTCGTAAACAGTTGAGTAAAGAAACTTTCATGAAGTTATGTTTCCACTGGTGACTATGAACTGATCTCAACTACATAATTATGTATAATTAAAGTTATAATTATACATCTAAATATTTAATTATACCTGCAAATGTTTTTTTTTAAATAAATAGACAAGGCTTTGTTAAGTGCAATTAAATTTTTTTATTAATTTGTCTCCTTTCTTTTTTGTTTAAATTCAAATTGACTTGAATTTGGTAAATAAATAATACTTGTGTACAATCTGATATCTCTTCAAAAAATTGCCATTACAACACAGTCACAGTTCATTTTTAGCAGTGATTCACAGAGTGTAAAAAAAATGTGGTGAATTGGTATTGTATTCCAGGATAACAATGCCTCGATTCATAGTGTACATGTGACAGTGACTCAGATTCCTGTTTTAAAGACAAGCAAAATTTACCTGGTCACATGAGATACCTTGATTTTAGGTCAATTACACTCATTAAGGTTAAATATGCCAGAGGATATTTGTATTTCTGATATTGTGGTTTGACATTTTTGGCTATAGCGGTGATGGGACAAATGCCAGCTTTTTTTATATGACGATTTATAAATAGCATTTTTGAATAAAGCTTGAGTTGATTGCCTGTAATTATAATGAGTCAATGATGACTCAAAACCACCCTTAAGGACTGTGTGTAGAGAATTCAATTCAGAATTTAAAAGAGACCTTCGTTTTGGTTGAAGCACACAGTCATCTTGTAGATTTACTATTAAAATATATTATCAGTGATCAAAAATGAAACACAACTAGGATAAAAAAAAGCATTATATACACCTTCAACTATTGGTGCAAGTTATTTGTCTATGCCCTGTACTAGTCCAATTTTTCATCAAGGATAGTAAACAGC
Organism: Silurus meridionalis; assembly: GCF_014805685.1. Lineage (NCBI taxonomy): Eukaryota > Metazoa > Chordata > Actinopteri > Siluriformes > Siluridae > Silurus > Silurus meridionalis. Next base: position 5,947,752 of record NC_060911.1, on the reverse strand, counting down.
CTATATATATATATATATATATATATATATATATATATATATATATATATATTTTTTTTTTTTTTTTTTAATTATAAATTTTTTCATACCTCTAAAGCCGTGAAAAAAATACAAATAATAAAAAAAATTATATATATATATATATATATATATATATATATATATATATATATATATATATATATATATATATATATATATTTTTCATACCTCTAGAGCCCCCTAGTGGATACTTAAAGCCTCAAAAAACAAGACATTCAATAGATTCCTGGGAAGGTTCACACAGCTTTATAAAGCTTTATGCTGCTGTCATTAAGTGCAGGCAGACAACATGAATAACAATATTAAAAATCATTAAATAGGCCATAATAAGATCCCCTAGTAAACTAGGTATAGGTCAATAAAGTTAAGTGACTTTACCATTTGCCAGTTTTTCCAATTTTTTCAGTGCGCTCGATTAGGATGTAAAGGTCGTTAGAATAAAACTCTATACAGAAAGATTATGTAGTTATGGACCTTATAATTACCTAAATAATAAATACAGTGGAACCCGGTTATGTCGATGTCCTAGGGGGTCGCCAAAAAGCATCGAGGTAATCGATGATCGAGATAAACGAAAATCAAAATGGCGGCAATATATTAACGTGCTTGAAATTTCTTTATGTACATGATGTGCGTTAATAAATGAGAATGTGCATGCACGTGTTTTTGAAGGTTTTTTTACACAACAGCGTTGCCACGATTTGTTTGATGAAGGCATACTATAAAAATACATACAGTACATGTTTATCTGTCAGGAATCCACCTGCCACACCCCCTTCGGCCCCCTTCAGCGTGTCAGGTGCTTTCTCGGCCGCTTTCTCTGAAGCTCTCGGCTTCAATCGCGCACATATGGTGCTTGTTTATCATCATCACCAGCTCCTATTTAAACTTCCACACTCTCACTGTCCGTTATTGTTGGTATATGTTGGTTCACGGCGGTCGTTGTTATCGCGCATGCGTTTCCCGGTACGTGCCTTCCCACCGGCACTCTCTCAACGGCTGCGCTTTTCTTCCCAAAGCCGCGCCGCGCCCCTACTAACACTACGAACACTAGCACTAACTAACAGCAGAAATTCACCAGTATACAATACAACACCTGTAGCAGCTTTAAGCCTTGATTTTTCCGCCACTTCCGCGAGTTCTTCTGCGGCTGCACCGAGATAACCGACGTTAAATGGCAAATTTTCCCCCTTGTGCTCGAGATATCAGGGTTCGGCGACATAAAAAAAAGTCGACATAACCGATAAAAAATGCTTAGAAAAAGCGAGAATTTGGCGGTTCCACTTCAAAAACGTCGACTTAATAGGGTTGTCGAGGTAACCGAGGGCGAGATAACCGGGTTCCACTGTATAAGCATTACATACGTTTTTTTTTCTTTTTGGAAGACATTTTGCTGTTTATTTCGAAACCTCCGTATAACACTAAACTGTACAGATTTGCTAGCTGATACCCAAAACACTGCTGCATGCATTAGGAGCTGATGCACTTCATAATTTTAACCACCAGATGCCACCAAACGAATCTGTGCTGTTTTAAAATTCTTAAGTACTAAACCTTTAAACCAGGCCTCTACATCACAGCCCAGTTCAGTTTTGAAAATATTCTTGTGAAATGACTGGTGTAGTATCTGTGAGATTTAATGTCGTATATGTAGACGTTTTCCCCAAATGTTTCTGGTGACCCGGTAGCACAACTTCTGCAGCTCAATACTGGATCATGGCCTGGTTATTAGGGACCTTTGCTTTAAAGAGTAAATATATGTTTTACATTTCAAAACAGGAAAAGATGAAGGAGAGTTTCATTGCTTAAAAGTTTATTTTGCAATTGCTACTGTGATCTCAGGTAATTTAAGGACTGTGTATGATTGGAACAGGTGTTTGTTCAGGGTGTTATTGGGATACGATTGGTTATGGTTATGTAATGTGAAAAAATTAATAGACTACGATGTAATTGGTAAGAAATTATACAATTTGGATACGTTTTGGTTTATTTCTTTTTTATTCATTTAAGGTTTATGCATATAAGGATCTATTGTGAAATTAGCACAATTCTTGATAAATATGCAAACTCTAATTCACTAGTGTAGTGAGTGCAACAAAAAAGACCCCACGGCTAATACAAAAGTGTTAATAAACTCTTACTTTATGTTATATTTAACTGCAAAGTACATTACACTTAAGCTGTCAAGATTTGGCAATGTTAGGTTTCTACCTTTCTTTTGTATACATTTCCTATATTCACTCACCAGATGTCGCCATTGTATCCCTGTGGCCCTCATTAGTTTCTGATTGTTTCTACCTACTGTCTAACCACTCCGGTGAGTATTAAAGGTCCCCCTTTGTTTTACTTGTTTTCTTTGGTTGTTGACGTAATGGTGTCTGTTTCTTGCATTTTGGTTTCCCTCAGTCTCCAGTCCTATCTTGAGTAACTCTGTGTAAGATTTTGGTTTTAACTTCTTTTTTTCCTCTTGTGATTTGTGGACTGATGTTTGCTTTGCTTTCATGTTGTATATTTCCACCTGATTTTGTGGGTGCCTGCCTTTTTGAATTGCAAATTACATTTACATTTTTGTGATTTTTAGACTTTCAACTATATTTGGAACTTTCAACCCATTAGAGTATACAGTACCTCTGCATGCAGGTTTACACCCCCCTGTGGAAAAACTGCTAAAAATCCCACCCAGGTTTAGGCCCAGATCCTGACAACAGTGACAGAATCTAATTAAGAAATCTAAAATGCATAAGGATTCAAATATTTTATTAAACCCACAGAAGCTTTTGACTTCTTTATCTGCAGGTAGGCAGTCCTGCTGATATATCTACACACCACATTTTACACATACAATATATTGAACTGTCCAGTACAACTGCTGAATTATACAGAAGGAAAAAAGCTTTAAAAAAAAGCCATGTTTTGTGTCATGAATGTAAGAAAACAGTACATACTTTTATAAGGGGTACTTAAAATTAATAGCATTGATACATTGAAAGCATAGCTTTAAAAATGTACAGTTGCACAAATATTAACTTGAGATGTTATTAACAGGAAATGATAGGACAGATGACCAACGTCTCATTCTCTTTAAGGTGAGGACTGAAGTACGGTTTAATTACTGCCTCGAATGCACAGTCAGTAAATGAGTAAATGTGAGTTTCTGCATCCATGTCATAGAAAGAGACCAACTTCTCACTGTAATCAAAAAACACTCCTACTTTAGAGGGTTTATTTGAAAGAAACAATTGGGTAGGTGTGTCTTCCAGAGCTGTGTAACTGTCATCATTATAATGTACAATGGCCCAGTATCCTTCACTTGGTTTTAGAGAGAGTGCACCCTTTCTGTTGGCCTCTTCATTTGATACCCCAATATCCCAGCCTTGATTGTCTCCAACCTCCACTTCCCAAAATGCCCTGCCTTTAGTTAACTGGTTCTGTCCCAAAATGCTACCAAACACATCAAACCTCTCATCACAATCAGGTGCATCCTTTTTCTCCACAGACCAACGGACCTGTCTCATGTCATCAGAAATGAGGAGCTGTGCATGACCAGTGTCTGGATCCAGAGTCACATTCACTGAGAAATCAAAGATGCATATGATGAATGAAATCTTTTTGTTTAACATCTATCTGTCATTGCTATAATTAATTATTTTTTCTTTGTTGTTTTGTGTTTGTTGTTGTGTTTTTGTTTTAACGAGATCTCCATTAGCTACTGTATTCAAAAGGTCCACAATGTTAAACATAGCTAAAGGATGTATAAGAAGTCTTGTACTTACCTCCAAATTTCTTAACCCTTGCAAGTTCTGCAAGACAATTTAGAAACTAAATTAATAAATGGATTTCACACTGATTACAAGTAAAAACAAGTACATAATACATTTGATCAGGAACCAGTTAAATCATTTTTTTCTCACCGATTTTAGAAAGCTTCTCAAACACGTTCTTAATATTAGCCATCATGGTCGCCTCCAAGTTCCTTATTGTTCCAAAGCTCAAAGCAGTATCCAAGGGAACAGATATCCAGTCATAATCTTCCATTTTTACAGAAGGATAATTCTTTAAATAAATAAAAAAAAAGAGTTTCCAGCCATGTGTTTAAAATACGATTGCAGTGAGTTGCATGACAAGCTGCAATTTGGGTTTCTTTCTTTCTTTCTTTCTTTCTTTCTTTCTTTCTTTCTTTCTTTCTTTCTTTCTTTCTTTCTTTCTTTCTTTCTTATTTTCTATCTGCAGATTAAATTAAAAGTTAATAATAGTTGTTCAGGAAAAAACAGGAAATTGTTTTATTAATTTTTTCATTACATCGACTTTAATAATAATAATAATGGCCCAGGGAAGAACTTAGTAACATACTAAATAGTGCAGGTTCAAATTCATTCAAAGTCCAGATATAAGTTGGTAAATATAGTGTAGCTATATAGAAATGTTTTATGTATATATATTTGACATGAGAATTTCTTATAAAACCTAAATTGATTTGCTTCTCTCTATTTGAATAATCAAAGATTAGTGTTTTTTCCTGACAGTAGAAACAGGACCTACTGTGTTCTATCAGCAAGTCTGTAAGAAAGAAAGCTTTATTCTGAGATGGAGACAAAAGATTGATTGGTTGCTGACCTGAAGGAAAAAGACAGGGTCTTCATGATGTCTTAAAGTTTCTAGATCTGAGATGGTGTTACTCAATTTGGTGATGTTTCTCTGCAAATCGCTTTCCAGCTTCTTTGCCTCCTGCTCCACCTGCCGTCTCCTGTCTTTTAAAGGTTTTAGTGCCTCATCTTCTGCCTTCTGGACTTCCTTCTTTATGGCACTGAATACATTTTGAATTTCATTTGTCTCCTGGGCAATCAGAGCCTGTGAAAATTTTGATTGGAGGGATTCAGTGTTGTTTTTTAATTTGCATTTGAACAGTGCATTTTTCACAGTTTGTCTGCTGTTCTGCTGTCGGTCTCAGTTTAAAAAATATTTTTAATATTAATGCACAGAATACTGCAATACACATAAAATAAATATAATAAACATAAACAAATACTTCAAAATATTAAAAAAGAGTTCCCATTAACAGCCTCAAGTGCAAATATAATTGTGTTCAAATAGGGATTTTGCTGCAGTCAGCGTATTTTATTAAATGAAAACACCACTGTACATTTGTAATTAATTGCCTAAAATAATATACTAAAGTGTAGTATAGTCATATGTTAGATTAATTTATTTTTATTTTTGCTGAGTTTTAAGTAAGTTATAGAGACTCACCAGACAGTTTGCTTTAGAATTGTCCAACTCCTTTAATTTCTCCACCCTCTGCTGGATTTTCTGTTTCATCTCACTTAGAACACTGCCCAGCTCTGTCTGTGAGGAAATACCAACAAGGCAATTCCATAAATTGACATTTATCCTTCTGTAAAATTCAACATGATTAAGATTTTACAATAATGATTCTAAAAAAGGTAATATGGTTGTACTTTCCAAGTAATTCATTTAGTCATTATTATTATTTATTAATCAATTTTTTTTTTCCTGCAGCCTCCAGCTGTTTGAATCTTTTAAATACATAATACAGCTAACAGAGTAGTTTGAATGTTACAAGACACAACTGGCAGTGGGCAGTACAAAGCCATTGTAAAATCTCTGAAATAAACAAATACATAGAGCTAACCATATTCTAGCAAGTTCATTCAGAGCATAGACGTTTTTTATTTACCTGTTTTCTGTCCCTTTCTTCCTCAACAGACACCACATTTGTCCATTTTTCCACACAGAGACTACAGATTAACTTTTCCTTGTTAACCAAATAGAGCTCCAGTGGCCTGCCATGGACAATGCATGCCCACTGCTCCAGCTCATTTTGTGGTGCCACCAGCTTATGCTCTCTGAACAACAACTTGTTCTCGTGCCTCTTAAGATGTTTTTGCATAAGGACAACAAGCATCTTAAACAGGATTTAACTGCTTTATATTTTCGAGTATCAGGGCAGATGTCGCAGGGGACCTCCTCCGACTGTCCAGTGAACTCATCTGGACTTGGCTTTTGGGCCTTGAAGACCTCTTTTAAAATTTCATTTAAGACAATGTTCACTTTTACATCGGACAGCTTGTGCTTGCATAATGGGCAGTTTTGGTTATTGCTACTTATGTGGCGATTCAGGCAGCTCTTGCAGAAGGTGTGACCACAGCCGGTAGTGACAGGTTTCTTCAGCACGTCAAAGCAAATGGAACATTTGAGGTGTTGCAAGATGGATACAGGAGTGTCCTGTAGAGAAGGTGTGGGGGATGTGATGCCATTCATGGTCAGATGGTGCTGAAATGTTATCTGTTGGTAATTGGTAAAGATTGGCAATTTAGTTATGTTTGCCACCATATCCAATACAAAATGCTTAATGCTAAAGTTTGCTTTGATATGTGGTAATATAGACAAAATGTACACTGCATCCTCACCTTTTTGACAACAAATTTTGTCCCTATCACTTTACTGATTTTGTCAGTTCTCACTATTAAAACTGCTATACTTCCTATATTGCAATGGCTACCCTGCTTCTTTATTTAATGGACAGGGATTTTAAGGACTGGTAGCATTTGCCAACCAATCCTACTGTTAGTGTATGTCAGCAATAAGATTGACACAACTAAAGAACCTATGAAACCAAGACAGCACATCCAAACTGTCTACCTGGAGCACTGAGGAAGCTGCCAATCACTGTGCTACCCTATCACATGGTGCATTTCGTGGAAATTTGGATGGAGATTTAGTAGGAACAAGTAACATTAAACACATATTTGACCAAAAACAACCAAAAGAATAAAACTTTGAGAGGAAGCGGCCATAAACAGGAACACGTTGTATAATTAACTTCTACTGTTATGCTTTGTTTTGACAACGAAATTTCAAAATTGGCTAGTTCTAATAAAATGGTCACCAGTTTCAATTACTTTCAATTGTCCAGATTAACCTTGACTAGCAATAAATAAAAGAACATTAAAAATGTAAAATATTATATTAATAAACCATCAATTGGATAAGCCTTTAAAGTCAATGTTGCAAAAAAATAAAAAATAGGTCAGCTTTTACCTTGGTGAATTCTGATCCTTCTCTTGCACCTGAAAACCTGTTTGTCCTTTTTCTCATCAAACTCTTCTGTATAAGTAGAATTTAATCGTCTTGACTCGAGTCTGAGTTTCATTTCATCTAAATTGCACTCCCCTCTGTTTACCTTAGCTGTGTGTGTGTGTGTGTGTGTGTGTGTGTGTGTGTTTGCCTGGATTTCCATAAACCTCAGATAGTTTCGATTTTCACTTGTGGGTCAAGTTGTGCAACTAGATTTATTTCTAAATGCCAGCTTCCTCATGTCATATTTTAAGGTTTCAAAGGAAATCATTCTTGCCACAATATTTATATTTTACCTAAAGCCATTTGTTTAGATACAGAGGAGGTCAAATATTGCCTTTATAGCCGGGTTAATATGCCTAGATTATTGTTATAATTCCACTATGACATCACATTTAAAAGCACATTGATGAATTTTTTTTTTTTATGGTTTAAAATAATGGTTTGAGTTCCCTTGTTTTCTTGGAAGCACAGTTGTGATGTTTCTGGTGTGACGTTACAGATGCCACAAAATATTGTTTTGGTGACAGTGAGAAACATTTAAGCGATTAATGTGTTAGGGAACAGTTTGTGTGTGGGCGGATTTCACAGTCACACGCATCAAAAAAATGAAAGCAAATTAGTAACTAAGGGAATATAAATAACATATTCATGCATGCTGTTGAGTGGTCCACTCATTTACATTTCTGAAAAAAAATAGATAATGGAAGATTATTGGAAACTCATTCTTCACGTGTATATCTGTGTATACGATTATATACGTTAACAGCAAAATATTAAAGAATTAAATAGGAGTGTACACAGCAAGCAAACATCCTAAGATCTAGGGATTTGTTTAAGCGCTTCAGCTAAAAGCTTTTCCAAAATGCAAATTATTTGCAGTTTATATGTGGATTTCTGGTTGCGTTTCAGATGAACGCGCTGTGATAAAATCATGTTACTGTTTCCGGTTGATTGTGGTCACCTTTAAAATGTAGATGAAGTCTCAAAACCATGGCCACAAGATACTTATTTTGTAGCCTCAAAGTTTTGATTTGTGCCACACCTTAAAAAAGAAACGCAAACAATGTTACCTCAGCAGCCCCACACATTTTTTCCCAGGTTTTAGTTTAATAGTCAATTATATTTTTACTAGTACTAGTACTATAGTAGTATATAGTATGTACTAAAATAAACTAGTAGTATATAGTACTAGTATAAGGAGAAATTTTTGATGAAAACTAGAAAACACTTTAGTACAGTAAGTGTGTACCAAATGCTACATGCAAATAAACAGATGACTAGACATTGTATTTTAGTCAAGAAATCAAATTAAATTGCAGCACAATTTGATTTATTGATATAATCCATTTATTTGCCTCAAATCAATAATTTATAATAATAATAATAAAATAGTTTAGATAAATTCTGTAAATTATTCATTTTTTATTTATTAGCCATGTTTTAAAACCTTTGAAACCATAGACCTTAAACAGTTACACTATGGAAACAGTTCATTTAAGACATTTCTTATTCTTATAATAAGTTTAAAAGCAAAAACCTGATTATCAGTTACTACTCTAAGTCATTGACTTTGAAGCACAGCAATTACATCCTAATAACACTGGGGGCGATGTTGATGCTTCATACACTTCAGCCACTAGGTGTCAGTTAAAACAACAAAACAACTGTTTCATAACACAAACAATGAGCAGGTCTTCATTCAAATCCATTTTAAACTGCCCTTAAAAAATGTTCAGCACTGTTTGTTCTGTAGTATCTCCATTATCGGACAGATGCTCAGTATATCTGAAGCCTTGTCACAGCAGTAAAGGTAGAAGAACGGATACAATTTCTCTTGGAATGAGTCCATGAATGTAAAGATGTGACTTCGTGAAAGTGCATCATAAAATGACACCTGTCCTTCTTCAAAGTCCACATACACACCCACTCTCTTCAGTTTGGGCTTTATAGAAAGATTAAAAGGTGGGGAGGAGGAGACTTTGTACTCTTGCCCTTTCTTCATAGCCAATGCCCAGTAGCCCTGAGTCGTGCTTATAGCAATGCGTCCTTTCCTGTTGACAGATGCTCTGGTGACACCCAGGTACCAGTCATCTTTTTCACCCACTTCGACTTCCCAGTAATGGCGGCCAGAGGTAAAACCTTCACGACCCAGAGTAATGACCACTGTGTCAAAACGTTCTGGTGTGTCAGGTAGGTCTTGCCATGTCCCCAGGTGACGCAACTGTCTTCTGTCCTCTGACAGTTGCAGCCAAGGATTGGCCGTATCTGGATCAAGTGTCACGTCCACTTTATAAAAGAGAAAAACAAGAAACTTAAATTGAATCAGAGTACTTTAGAAGACATATCATATGTATTGGAATTAACACACAAATCGTACTTGAATACTTCTGAACAATCTTCAGCTCTGTAGGAAAGATAAAAATACATTTCAGTATGCAAATTAGGGCACTTTCAGTTTTTTTTTATTGAAGTTACTCATAATTCATTGGGTTCGTTTAATTATGTGAAGTGAAAGAAAAGCAAACCAAAAAGAAAATCGACCAGAATCTGAATTTTTCTTTGGTTTGAACAACAAAAAAAAAAAGCACCTGTAAAGTGGATCCAAAACCTGTGTATAAGAATTAAGGACCCACCAGTTTCTGCCAATTTGTCTATTTCTTCTGTGAGGGTTTCTTCCAGTTTGGACACAGCTCTTCTGATTGTCCCCAGACACTGCTCAGTGGGAACATGAGCCTCGGACCAATCTTTTGTTTGTGGATGTGTGATTAGCAATGGAAGATTCTGAAAATGTAAAGTTAAATTAGATGTCCTAATATTGACTATCACTAAATGGTGTAGTCATTGTGACCAACTGCAAGAATACAAGCTACAACTAATCAAACAACCAAATGACTTTTTGCCAAATCTTTTAACTTGCCAATTGGTATATACTTTTTTCTTTTTCCAAATTATACTGCATGACTTTACCTGAAGAAAGAAGATATGGTCATCAGTGTGAGCAAGATGATCTATCTCATTGTTCCTTGCCTTCAGCATGGAAATCTCCCGTTCTAGTTCCTCGATGAGTCCCTGAGCCCAGCTAACTGTTTTTCTCTGCTTCTCTTCTATGGCAAAAACAAGCTCAGACTGGGCTTTTTGAACCATCTGGATCAGGTTTGAAAAAACCTGCATACTGTCCTCAATCTCCCTAAGAGCACTGTGCTGAAGAGGGCGAGACAGAAAGAATTGAATATGCATGCATGCAATAGCATTAAAAATAGTGAGCTTATCAACCAGGTTCATCTAGATTTCCATCCAGCATTACAGGCTAAAAACCAATGCCATTTGATGAAACATGAAGAGTATGTTAAAGATCCAAACTTACTTTATTCAGTTCGATAGAGTGTTTAATGTCCTCCACCTTCTTGAGTCGTAACTGGATCATCTGCTGAACCTCTGCCTCTTTTTTTCGTAGGAGAGCCTGATAATTTCCATTTAATACACTCATTAGAGTCTCTCTAGCTCTTCTGCTTGATTTCTTAATTATACACATTTTAGAGTTTTCTCTGCCCTAAAGCCAGCTTTACACTCTACAATTTTGGCCCATTACAGACAAAAACTGTACACCAGGAAAAGTATTTATTTATTAAATATTGTTTGAAAGAACGGCAGTTTTAAAATATGTACATTTAAGACATTTGGCAGACACCTTTATCCAGAGCTACTTACATTTATCTTATTTACACAACTGAGCAGCTATTGGCTTAAGGGTCTTGCTCAGGGGCCAATGCCTACACCATTAAGCTACCACCTACCAATATGGCAAATGATGTTTCCTGGTGGCTGATGGATTGCCATTGTAACCAACGGTCCTGCCAACTAAAAGCTATCAATATGAAGGTGGCATCAATCGGACAGCTACAAATAACCGTAGATGTAATGTTGAAATGTAAACAAAATTTGTACAGAATATATACATGTATCATCTCCAGCTCACTTGAATGTATTCTGTTTATGCAACCCTATTTTCTGTATGAGCACTGATCACACTGATTAAGCAAAATGTAGTCATTTTATTTAATCACAGGTCTGTCATTAGCATCATTGTATAATGTGACATGGGAAACACCAGCTACTGCACAGCCTGTTATAGAATTTGGACTCGGTTTTTCAGAGATCATGTCTCACTATGTGACAAGTAGTAATCTTAAAGGACTGCTGTAATTGCACATCTAAAATTGGGTTTACACATATAATACGGCTTTATAAGAGCTTGTGATTTAGTTTGGCGACTGAATCTCTATACAGGGAAAACACTCTAATATGTAAAGCTGAGATAAATAAAGACAAGGTCTGTCAAAACATTTGTTGACGTTTTACCTTTTTCTCACTCCATTCCCGTTCGACTGGAACGGTGTAATGTGCCCTGTGGTCCATCTCCGTGCAAAGCACACACACCATAATCTGATCTTTCTTACAGAACAGTTCCAACAGCCTCTCATGCTTCTTACACATGCGGTCTTCCAGATTCTGCACCGGCTCGATCAATTTGTGTTTAGTAAATCTTGCCATGTGTGTTTTTAGATGTTCCTCGCAGTATGAAGTGAGGCACACCAGACACGACTTCACAGCTCGTTGCTGAGGGCCAGTACAGACATCACAACACACTCCCTTGATCAAAGGCCCACTTGGTGGAATCAATTCTGGTATTTCTAAGCATAGCTCTTCTGGTGGTTTCTCCAGCACATGCTGTACAGGCTTGATTCTCATATCCTTAAACTGTTCTGCAATCTCCCGCAGCACTGTGTTGATGCTGATGTCTGGTTGCTTGAAAAATGTTTTCTTGCACATGGGGCACATGAAAAGAGAACTGGTTTTCCAATAGCCGCCAATACAGGCCATGCAGAAATTGTGGCCACAAGGAATGGAGACTGGATTTGTGAAAACATCCAAGCAGATGGAGCAGTGGACCTGCTCTTCTGCTAGCATGCTTGTAGGTGAAGCCATTCCTGGAGAATTCGAACATTTTTTGATTTGTGTTGAAAAAAACTCTTTACATAATCACACTTTTTTATTAATAATGACTGCAAAGAATGATTCAAAACGTCTACTGCTGTATATTTTTTCTTTTGTTGTTGTGGCAACATACACCATTTAGCCATAACATAAAACCATTGAGAGGTGAATTGACTAAAACTATCTTTTTACAGTGTCTCAATATTTCACATTCCTCTTGGATTTAAAATGAACTGGTATTTTTGCCATTTAGTGTACAAATTATGCCTAGGTAATTTAATTTAATAAAAAATGCATATATTCGTTATTTGTTAGTCTGGGTTTTGTCTGGGATTCTTTGTTGGGAATTTTTTTAAGAATTAAATTCTCAGATAATCTCTGATGGCTGATTGATTTCTCCAACAAACTGGCTTTATTGGAACAGGTTAATACAGCATTTATGGAGAAAATTTGACAGTAACTACAAAACTAAATATTTGACTTCTGATGACAACTGGCTGTAATTTAGGGATTACCCAGCAACAGGAGTAACTACTTAAGCAATCACAGCATTGTCAGTTCATAGCTGATTTTTGAGAATTATATTGACTTCTCACTTCCACGTCAAAACTGTGGGCTAGATTAATAACATAATCCCTGTTAATGCCATTTCAGTTGTAGGTACACTAAAAATTAAAAGGAAAAACTTTGTGCTTTAAATAGGATGAAAACCTATTCAAATCACTGTACCATAATGCAAAATTTGTGCAAGTGGGCATGATTAGTTGATTAGCAGCCCTTCTGTTGTGACTTTTGGCATATACCCTTTGGCAGCATACCATAGCTTTAGAGGCAGCAGAAAGGCAAGGCCTGTCTATTCATAGATTTCCAAGATTAACTTTTCCAAATATACTAGTCTTGTCACTGCCCTGGTTCAACTCTCTACTTATAAATGAGCATTTCATATTTGTAACTTATTTCCAGAATAGAACTTTTGATATAGTCTAAACTTTTTGCATTTGTTTCCTTTATGCAAAGTGTTAAAGTTTTGGCAGCATGAAAAACTGACAAACATGCATAATGTACTGCTCAGGTCATATTTTCCAAATATAGTTATGTATGCTTGTTTAAGCAGTATGTAATGGGGGGGTTTATGTTATAGAATAATAAAGTTCTACGAAGATTTAACATGGGAGACTTACCAGGGAAGTGATCTTTCCTCTATAGACAGCAGTGACATGTGACCCAGCTAACACCCTGCTCAAAAATATCAGCCCTCCAGCCCTTCCCTAAGCCTAGTTTAGTATTTTTGCTCTCAGGCATTGGGTCCCTCTAGACATAAAGAAAAACATTTAACCCCTTATTCAACTTAATGTATACCTTTATACTTTTATAAGCACAATACAGCTCTTAAAGATTTGCAAGTGCTCTGGTCATGTAGGGAGGGGAAAATAACCACTGTTTCCACTAATTAATTTTATTGAAGTCTCAAAAAGTGTTGATGATTTTATACAAAGTACAAATGATAGAAAGAATAAACACATGTAAATCTAATTTTCGTAAATAAAATGATAACATGCTATCATTATTGTGTATTGTAGTTAATCTTACACCAATCACAGAATTGCAAAAGCAATGCAATTGAAAATACAAAACATACAATTGAGAATAAAATGATTTAAAGTAGTCCTTTACACTTTGGTATACATTTTCAACATTGTCAAAAAATACAGTATTCTGTTCATGCCAATGCCAAAAATTAAGTTAAAATAGCCCCAGTATATTTATTTGTGTAAATTACAAGCTTTAATTAGCTAAAATAACATTTTAAGAATTTAAGTTTAAAATGTGTAGAATTGAATTACACACAGAACTGATTAGGCTGATTTTACATTGTGTTATTGGAGTGTAACTATCCAAAATCTAATGAAACTGTAAGATAATCACACATATAGCAAAAAATAAATGACTGCTGTGTTTGTAAAACTGGTTCATTACAAAGATTTGCAAGCAGAAAGTTCTGAATATAGTCTATATAAAATAACTTTTACATTTTACATTTTATTTTTATTTTCAATTGTCATGATCATTTTGTACATTTATGCTGTATTATAAAAATAGAGATGTCAAGGTTTCTGCCAGAAGTTTTTTTTTTTATTCAAAACCCAATGTTTTGTCATATTTTCAAATATATTTCAAAATTCAGACGTAGTAAGTAATGTACGTATTTCTTGACTAGTCAATATTAAAAACTGAGGTATTAATCAAAATACATAAACATGTATCATTATCAAAGTTAACAAAGACTTTTGTATTTCCTTAATTCAACTTTGATTGTCCAGTGTGTATAAAAACATAGTAATATATTCTGCAGACTTTCATTCTACAGACAACCATGCTGCTTTAGCTGTGTTTCACAGATGTGATGGACAGTGCTCCTGAATTAGTTCCCTCTTGATTGGCACACGGACTGAAGATGGGGTACACGCTCTCACCGAACGTGTCCATAAATGTGTACAGGTGGGTCTGTGCCTTCACATCGTAGAAAGAGACCTGTCCACCCTCATGATCTAGGTAGACACCCACCTTATGTGGCAGTGTGGGTAGTTGGAGAGGAATCCTGCTTGATGCCAAAGCTTTCACCTCATTGTTTTTCAACCATAAGCACCAGAAACCACCTTCAGGATTGAGACGAATGTCTCCTTTGCGACGAGCAGATGCCCGAGCCACTCCTATGGTCCATGCTGTTTTCCGTCCCAAGTCTACTTCCCAGTAGTGCCTGCCAGAGGAAAAGCCTTCACGAGCTAAAACGAATAGAGCCGGGCTGAAGCGGCGTGGGTGGTCTGATTGGGATGAGGCTTTACGGCCATCTTCATAATGAACCTGCTGACCATCTTCAGAAACAACCAGGTTTCGCTGTGCTGTGGATGGGTCTATAAGCACCTCGCCTTTACGAAGACATTATAAAGATTGAAAAGAAAATCAGAGACACAATAGACAGTCACTTCACAAACAAAAAACAATAGAAGTTTTGTTGAAATTCAGCTGATATTTACATTCTGATCAGTATTTTTTTTTTTTTTAGTGAAGATAATTCATTTTACTTCCCATTTCCATCAATCCATCAATTCAAAAAATTGTGTTTGCATCATGAAATATCCTGGAAATGTCTAAATTTTATGTTCATTACCAGAAACAATCACTCTTAAAATCTTACATAATTATAATTACAGTGTAGTCTAAGTTTAGCCTTTCAAGTTACCAAAGTAAATAAATAATGATAATAGTAATGAGTAAGTCTTCCGTGATTGAAAGTATGATCTCTCCATTGCACATCCTGAAGTACAGGTTATTCCTGTCAATTTGGCTATAAATAAGTTTTTCCATTTATTACATAATTTGTATCTATTTATACTCACACTTAATGCTGTAAAGGTGTGTTGAATATAGAAATTAGTACAAGTTGTTAGTTATAACAGCACTAAACAGTCATTGGTTCACTAAGAGGTTTTCTCTTTTAAAGTTACTAAAAAATACATACAGCTTTTCATGTTACTGCGAGTTTCTGTCCTGATTTCCCATTCAAAACTTCCCATTTCTTTTAAAGACACTAAAACACGAGACCCCTTTCATTAGTGTTAAATAAAGTTCACATTATTAAACAATTCAATATAATTTCATTTCATTTTTTTTATAACACTTTAACATGGACATTGTCGCAAAACAGCTTTACAAAGATTTTATATATCTTATATATTTTCTAAGTTGTTTTTGTTATAAGTTTAGTACCTATTAGTTTAACCCTAATGAGAGAGCCAGTAGTGACAGTGGCAAGGGGAAAAACATTTAGATGGTATGAGGAAGAAGCATTAAGAGGAACCAGAGGAACTTCACCATATCAACAATTAACCTTAATGTAAATAACAAATGAATAAAGTTTTATGTGTTTTTATTAGAACATGTGAGAATTTGGAGAAAAACACTTACATGCATAATTCTGCATCTTTCTCAGCTCTGTAAAACATGAGTTATTTTAAGTATAGAAACCATTAACACAAAAACAATACAACAAATATCTCTATATGTTGTAATAAGATATGGCACCTATAGATTCTTTTATTTGTGCTAGCATGCATTATTTATTATTTTCATTGATTTCTCTGAACAATGTTACCTTTCCCATAGAGGCGCTTCACTTCTTCCTGGAACTTCTCGACGAGCGAAGAGACATTCTTCCTGATTGTGCCAAGATGCATGTCTGTGTTTACAGATACATCTGTCCAATCAGTAGGCTCAGGTGGAGGAGGGAGAGCCGGCAAAAGCTACAACCAAAAAAGTTGCATGTCAGACGTATAAACACACACGGCACTACACCTACACATTTGCACCTGCACAATAAGGGGATTATCATATTAAAATAAAATTTTCACTGATTATTTAGTCTTGTACCATATATACTTTAGCACCTGTACCTTTTCAGGTATATTTAGGAAACTGCTTACCATCATCATTTATTATTATGTGCATTGAATGTCATATATATAAAATGTTAAATTCTCTAATCATTATTGAATGTTATATTAATGCATTCATTCGATATTTTAACATTTCAATTGCTAACAATATAAATTTTGTTTACTTTTGTTTATTACATTATTGCAGCTATGAACAGTTGTTTCACTGCTTTCTTTTTAAGTTAGAACCAAAGCTTTAAATGACCTATGCTATGAATTTATTACTTCCCCATAGAAACATTTTTCTTAGTGAAATAACAGCATATTCTTAGTCACTTTATTATTAGCCTTAGATAATGTCGAGCAGTCACATACCTGTACACACATCCCTGTATGGATGTTACTATAGAAACAGTATTGTGTTGCAATAAGATTTAAATTGCATTCAACACTGTTGTCATAGCTGTCATTATAGAAAGTTGGACCAATCAGAGTCAAGTATTCAACAGCACGTTTGCTGTATACACACATACCTTAAGAAAGAGCACCTTGTCATGGGTATTTGCGAGAAGGTCCAAGTCAGAGCTCCTGTTTTTGAGGATGTTAAGCTCATGCTCCAGACGACTAGCCACATCTCGTGCCTGCTCCTCAGCCAGCTTCTGCCGGAACGTGATGTGCTCCACCAACTGGGCCTGACTCTGCTCCAGCAGCCTCTGAAGCTCAGCATACACAGTCCAACTCTCCTCGATCTCCCGCTGACTGCTCGACTACATCATACACACATACACACATTGTTAGTCACATTGACCTTGAAATGTCAAAGCTATCCTTGCTGACTGTTTAACCAAAAACCCACAGAGAAACTTTGACACATCAACCGTTTATTGTAACTTTCTAAGTTATTATTCAAACTTGTTAATTTTACATACAAACTGTTTATTTTGACTTCATTTATGAATTAAAAATAATGTACCAGATTTTTTAATTTTTGTATGATTATTTTTACTTAATATGTTCTAATTTCAACATATTCAT
The DNA here is from genome assembly GCF_014805685.1 of Silurus meridionalis. Taxonomy (NCBI): domain Eukaryota; kingdom Metazoa; phylum Chordata; class Actinopteri; order Siluriformes; family Siluridae; genus Silurus; species Silurus meridionalis. Next base: position 5,930,149 of record NC_060911.1, on the reverse strand, counting down.
TACTTTACAATTAACAGCTCATTATTTTGAGATATTATGGTGTTTTAACTTTATATTCAACCTCATAAATAACATGCATTTGTATTTATTTGTTTTCGCATTGTGCTGTTCAGGGCTTTCATTATAACATTTTAGCATAACATAAGGATGCAATACAAATGCATTACATCATTGATTACTGATGTTTTTGTAGCCAGTCCAAGTACTGTGCTAGAAACATTCATCTTAAGTTTGTAATCTAGCATACCAGTGTAAATTTAATCAATGATAGAGACTCACAAAACCTTTGTACATCGCTCTGGACAAGGGCGTCTGCTAAATACCATTAATGTAAATGTCGGATCTCTGCCTAATTCAAACTCTTTTTCCCTGCGATTTTTCAAACATGGCCACCACAGACTCCCACAACTTGCACACACTCCAGCATTTACGATCACCAAGCTACTGATTACTCACACCAGTCTCTAATTACACAGACATTCTCAGCCTTGATGCATCGAGAGCATTGCGAGGTATACGCTCAGTTGCTTTACTCTCTGACATTACCAAGCCTTGTTATGTTGTTTTTCTACTCTGATCTCGACCTGTTTTTGCTTCATGTTCTTCATTTTTTGTCTAGATCTTGATATCCTGTTTGATGATCACCTGACCTTTGGGCAGTTTTTTTAATCCAAAACTGATTCTTGTTTTTGTACCACACTCATTGTGCTTATTAATATCTTCCAAACCCGCTCCTGCATCTGTCAAGTGCCTCTAACATGGTAAATACTTACGTAGGATTACTACAGTTGACAGATATGGTATTATTTATGTAGTGATGTGATATACATTGACATAGTGATCCATTAGGTTAAAGCACTACATCCTCCTTAGATTTAAACAAGAGTGTACATCTATGGTCACAGGGTCTATGGCAGCACCTTGCTCACGGCTTTGGCAGCGACTGGATTGACTGGTTTAACTACAAAACCTTATAAACACAATGGTTTTTTTTTCCAGCTATAAACACACTAAAATCTACTGTACAGTGTTATTGCTGTAAGTTACTGACAATCACATCCATACAATGTGCAATCTTTAGCTCTAAACTTACAGAGTGTGTGGGAGTAAACATCTTTGTAGTTAGAAAAACAGCAGTTTTTTCCCCTCCTTTTTTTGTATCAGACTCTCTGCAAAATTTCAATATCTTTATATTATCTAACACAGCTCCAGCAGGGCTCTATTATCAGATTATGATTTGGTCATAGCACAGGTTCACAGCTTCCATGCGAAACCTCAGTGTGTTCCTGACAAAGGATAGCTAACTAATTAAAGGGAAAAATATCTGGTATATAGACATGTCCTAAAGCAGGTCTTTTTGGAAAGTCTGAATTTCATACTGTCATACTGCATTCAGTAATCTTTGTGTGATATATATATATATACATATATATTATTCTTACTTATTTTACTCATATATTCTTAACTTCCTACAGTCCTCTAATGGCACTAAGGTTGGGTGTGGAAAGTAAATATTTGCAGCCGTCCTACTGGTTCAGCGAGTCAGCTTATGAAAGTCATGAGTTTGCACAAACAGGCGTGTTAAGTAAATGAACCTTGTCTACAGTCAGACAAAAAGGATCTTCTTTACATCAAAGTGCAATCATTCTTTCAAACACACACCTGTCTATATTTCTGAAAGTTAAATCCTTTTTCAGAAATGAGTTTCTATTTCTTAGAAATCTGTCTGTACAATTGTGTAAATTGGAGTTAAGCTTTTGTCTGAACCAATTAAATATATACACAAACATTACAGACTCAGTTTTTTGACAGAATGCTTTCACTTCTAAATGGTATCCCACTAAACATTACATATATAATATCTAAAGACGGGCTGACTGTAATGTTTAGAAGTAATAACTCTAACTTAAATAATCATGTATTATATAAAAGCACCTTATGACCAGTGATTCACAACATTCCCTGAATTCATTTTGCAGAGAAAATAAATGTTGCTAGTTTGTTAAACTCATTTAGCTGTTTAACCATATCTGACCTGAAAGTTCAGCTTTAGCTGGACCTTTTTCCTTCCACTGCCCCAACACTAGCCAATGGGACTCATTCATTTTTAATGAGAGTTGACCAGTGATAGTGACAGAATGTAATGACTGTAAAGTCAGCTGCATAGATATTAGTAAAGGGAAGTTTATTTCAGTCCTTTTGAAATGTCTGCTTAAAACGAATCTTTGAATTTGGCCAATATGATTTTTTTTTCACTCTTAGGAATATGTGAATTTATCAAAATCAACTTTTGCCACATAAAAGTCCAGCCCATGTATATATGTGTAAGCTCTTAACTTAAATTAACTATACTAGTTATATGACGTTTGTAGTTATATGTTTGTTCTGCTTGCCAGCTCATCTGACTTTGTGATTGAATTTGTTAAAATTATACTATAACATATAACATTGTGTTGATACTTTGGTAAGAATCTAAGTTTCATAATGATGACTGATTCTTTGTTTTAAACTAACAATTTGTTCATATGTTGGGCATTACTGGGCATTGCGATGAATTTGGTTTTATGCAAATTTGGAAATGATGTGAACTAAGGAATACTAAGAGGCAAGTCCTGCTGTGGAACATAAGCCAGATTTATTTTTAATGGAGGTAGAAACTAAAAATGCATTGTTTAAAATGCTCTAAAATATATCTGTAAGTGTTATCTAAGTTTATTTAGAGTAAGTGAACATGATGCTGCCAAAGTGCTTATGAATTACAATTAATTTGCTTTCAAATAATAGTGATATTTTGGTTGTATGTAAAAATATAAGTTGATTTGTCAACTGTTAGCTAAATGCATCTGTACAGGAATAAATATTACATGTGAAAACACCAAGCAGCTCGCATATAATGATCTGGGCAATGTAAGATTAAGAAAAACTTGCTAGTGTGTAAATGTGGGATTAAAATGCAAGACATACAGAGTCTCAGCTCAGTGGGTGTGATAGTCAGCAGATTGCTGTCAAAATTACAGCTATGTAATTACAAAATTGCAAATTGCTTTTAGGTCTTATTTCAATTTCATGCTATTATCCAGGACTCACTTTGATAACTGCAATAGACTGTTTGATTTCCTCTAGTTTCTTGGCTCTCTCTTTAATCAGATGTTTCAGCTCAGATCTTCGCATCCCCAGTTGACTCTGCAGAAAATACAATTTCAATTACTTTTACAAAAGGCAAACATGTTTTATAACCACCAAGCTGTGAACAAAATAAATTAGGTGCAACATTCAAAATTCAGAAAATAATATTAGCACAAAAAAAATGACAGAGGCTTTTGGAAAGCTTGAACTAAAACAGAAATCTAATCTTGTGTTTAAGTCAGATACTTGTGTCTTAGACTAAAATATCTGAATCAGTTCCCCCCACTCACCGATAACTTCTTATATTCACGCTCTACTGAGATGATATTGTGTGTCTTATGTGCATCCTCAGCACATTCGCGGCACACACAAACATGCTCCTTGCGGCAGTAGGCATCCAATAGGCGCTCGTGCTTTTTACACACTTTCTCCTGCAAGTGATGGATGGGTTCCACCAGCTTATGCTTGGTCATGGCCTTGACTTTCTTGTGATGCCTCAGGTGGGTTTCGCAGAAAGACCCTGGGCAACTTAGGCAAGACTTCAAGGCCTTCAGCTTTCTTCCAATGCATGCATCACAGGGCACATCACCAGGTTTGGCAAACTCACCGCTGTCCTCATCTTTTCTTTCGGGTCTTGGTGAGATCACGCCTTCTGCACCCCCTGCTTGCGTGACAGAAAGGCCCTGGAACTGCTCTGCGATCTCGGCAAGAACACGATTCACGCATAGCTCTGGCTTTTTGGAGAAGGACTTTTTGCACATGGGGCACAGAATCTTGTTGCTGTGGTTCCAGTAGCCTTGCAGGCAGGCCTTGCAGAAGCTATGTCCGCATGGTGTTGAGACCGGTTCCACAAACACGTCTAGACAAATGGAGCATGAGAATTGGTCTTCTGAAAGCGTGCGGGCTTTGGACGCTGGGCCTAGGAAAGAGAGAGATTTCAGTTGTTTAGCTTTATATAGAATATGGTTTTTATTTACAAAACATATAGATATGTGTCAAAATGTGGAAAGCCATTCAAGAAGGATTACAAAATTTTACTGTCGCAAAATATTACATTTTAACAAAATTAAATATTTTTCTGCCTATATAGCAGTGTACTTGCGACCTTTAGAAGATCAAGCCGATCAAGTTGTTGGATAGGAAAAAAACGCAAGCCCAATCATTATAGGTATGTATAAATATTTTATTTTGCTCAAATGTACTGTAGTGATGTTGCCGACATGCGATGTTGAGAACAAATACCTATCTTTTTTACTACTCTTTTTTTCTCAATTTTCTTTTGCATTTCATTGCCATAAAAAAAGGAATACAGACACACAGTCATTAAAACAACAACTAAAATCAGCCTGACTGCTAAAACACTGAAACACAGTACTTATAGAACCATGAAAGGCACGTTGAATTAGGAATGCAGTAGCTCAGGATAGACGACAGCATCTTAGTGAAAACAAGGTTTTTTTACATTGACCTTTCCTCATCAAGTTCTTTGAAAATACATAGAAGTAATTTCTTATTTGAATTACTAAATGTAATATGAAACACAGAAATATTTTTTTAATTAAAGCTCAACAACTGTAAGAAATGTGATGAGGTGTATTACACAAAATGTTTCACTAGGTTGTTTAAATAAATGTTTCATCTCTTTGGTACAAGCAAACCACAGCCTGCTTTATTCCCTCTACACAATACCACAATGCACGCTCTAGAATAGATAGACAAATTAAAAAGGAGAAGAAGAGAAAGAGTCAGAAAACAGGTAAAAAATAAAAAAAATAACTTTTCGCTGACTTACTCTGCATGTTGAAATTGAAGTCTTGTGCCCTTTCGCTTGTTCACTTCTCTTTCAGTGGCGTTTAGGTGTTCCTAGGCATATACAGGATATACCCGTTTCTCCACTTCAGAGGTAAACACATCGGTTTAAACTTTTAGAAGAATGTAGTCCTGCCTTTTTCTGGGTGTGGCAAAAATTATGCATGAGTTGGAGGGGCTGGACTTGTGTGGCTAAGCTGTGGGTGGTGAAACCCTGGCATCACATAATTAAACAAACAAGAGAAGATATTGTATCTTCTTCTTTTTTTGGCAGCTTTCATTAGGGGTCCCCACAGCAGATCATCCATTTCCATACCACTTTGTCTTCCACATCTGTCAGTTTCAAACAACAACCTGCATGTCTACCTTCACCCCATTCATAAACCTCCTCCTTGGCCCTCCTCCTTTCCTACCGCCCCCCTCACCATAGTTTTTATATATATATATATATATATATATATATATATATATATATATATATATATATATATATATATATACACACTACCTAGAAAAGAAAGAAGGAAGAAAGAAAGATTGGGGATTGGGGCAGACTTCAGTGGGCATGATGGTGGAAGATTCTGCCAAAAGGATGGAAGTGGCATAAAAAAAATCATTATTTTAAAAAGGAGGAGGAGCATAAGGAGACGTATAAGAGCAGAGAAAGATGCACACAGGTGGACTATTTCTTTGCAGGAGATGCAACCTGTAGGAGATTTAAGACTGTAAGGTTTTTGGCAGGGAACAGTGTAGCTAAATAGCTTCGGATGGTGGTCTGTATGATGTTTCGGAGGTGAAGTAGAAGAGGAGGAGAGTGAGGGCCAAATAAAGAACAATATGGTGGAAACTGAAAGAGGAAGACTGTAGTGTGAGATTCAGGAAGAGATCAGACAGGGATCGGTGGTAATTAGGTGCTGGATGATTGGGCAACTACTGCAGAAGTGATAAGGGAGACAGCTAGAAAGGTACTTGGTGTGACATCTGGAAAGAGAAAGGAAGACAAAGAGAGGTGGTGGTGGAATGAGGAAGTAAAGGAGAGCATAAGGAGAATGAGGTTGGCAAAACAGAATAGAGAGATAAGAGAAGTAGGCAGGAGTACAAGGAGATGCAGCAGTAGGTGAAGAGGGATGTGGCAAAAGCCAAGGAAAGGGCATACGAGGAGCTGTATGAGAAGTTGGACACTAAGGAAGGAGAAAAGGATTTATAGAAATTGGCCAGGCAGAGGGACCGAGCTGGGAAGGATGTGCTGCAAGTTAGAGCAATAAAGGATGGAGTTGGAAATGTGTTGACTAGTGAGGAGAGTGTGTTGAGAAGATGGAGGGAGTATTTTGAGAAGCTTGACGAATGAGGAAAATGAGAAAGAGAGAAGGTTGAATGATGTGGTGATGGTGAAGCAGGAAGTGGATAGGATTAGTAAGGAGGAAATGAGAGCATCTTTTAAGAGCAGTGGAGTTTTTAACAAGATTGTTTAACAAGATTTTTAAGGGTGAGATGATGCCTGAGTAATGGAGAAGGAGTGTGCTGGTACAGATCATTAAAAATAAGGGAGATGTGCAGACCTGTAGTAACTACAGGGGAATAAAGTTTATCAGCCACACCATGAAGTCATGGGAAAGAGTAGTGGAAGCCAGGCTGAGGGAAGAGGTGACATTGGTAAACAGCAGTATTTGCTTTGAGAATGTTGATGCAGAAGTATAGAGAAGGTCTGAAGGAGTTGCATTGAGTGTTTGTGGAAGCATACGACAGGGTGGAGAGAGGAGTTGTGGTATTGTATGAGGACATCTGGTGTGGCAGAGAAGTATGTGAGGGTGGTGCAGGACATGTATGAGGACAGAATGATATCAGTGAAGTGTGCAGTAGAAATAAAAAAAAAGGTGGAGGTGCCACTGCACCAAGGATCAGCTCTGAGCCCTTTCCAGTTTGCAGTGGTGATGGGCAGGTTGATGGATGAGATCAGACAAGAGTCTTTATGGACAATGATGTTTGTGGATGATATTGTGATTTGTGGCAAGAGTAGGGAGCAGGATGAAACGAGCCTGGGGGTTGTGGTACACAATGGTGATGTGGTGTATATAAATAGAAGAAGGCTGAGGATGGAGCCGCCAGGTAGGAGAAAAAGAAGAAAGAGGAGGTTTTTGGATATGGTGAGGGAAGACATGCAGTTGACATGAATTTAAAAGAGGACATATACATATATCATATATACACAGACATGTTCATCTGCTCATTTATGTATTCATGCAGGTCATGAGCTTCAAACATCAGAACAAGGAAAAGCATGGCATGGTTGGTACCAGAGGTCCAAGTTATTCAGGTTTTGCTGATGCTGATCTCCTTCCAATTTTTACACACAACTGACTCCAGAGTTTACATAGCATGGTGTAAGAGTCTTCAGGCTGAAACATCTAGTTGAAGAGAGTGATTAGATGTTAGAACTTAAATACACACTCTTTTTAAGTTTAGTGAGGAGAAAAGCATCATAGCATGCACAACATACCAAGCCTCAAGGTAGATTGGCTACAACAGCTAAAGGCCAGATCCTAGAATATCATGGGCACAAAATTTACCGAACCTGGACAGTTAAAAACTAGAAATCAAGCAGGTGATTATATTCCTAATATTCCAACTTTATTCAAACCATCTGGGATCTGTGATTCTCATGCAGAAGAGAGCAGCGCCTAGAGTTTACACAAATTGATGCCAAAAAACAGCTCTGTGGCTGTTCTGTGGAAATGCCTTGTTAATGAGAGCAGTCAAGAGAGAATAGCTAGACTGATTGAGCTTAAAAGAAGGCTACATTAAGTCAAACAACCACTATGTGGTGAGCAGAACAAACACATTGACTGAGTTGATTGGGCTGCAACAGCAGATCACTTTTTCACTTTTCACTGTCACATTAGAACAAGACTACAGAGCTTGTGCTCCAGAACTAGACATGTCAAGATCTTTCACTACTTTTTGCTTCTAGAATTTGAATCATTTTAATTGAGACTTTTTGTTTGATTTGACTTTTAATTGCTTGAATTATGCAATACTGTACTTAATTTAAAAAAAGCCTATTCATCCCTTTGAATAGATCCACAATTGACTGCAATTTGGCTTTAATCCATCTCTATATAAAGAATCTCTATAAGCTTTGCACATCTAGATTCTGATTTTTTAGCACCAAAAAATGTGGAAAAGTTCCCAGGTGGTTAATACTTTTGCAAGGCACTGATATAAATCCAAGGATGTACTGTACTAATACAGTGTTAAACTTGTGTCATTTTTCCCACCTCCTGCCTCTAGAGGGAAAATTTCAGCCAGCTGTGCTGCTGTTTCTGCAGTGCCACAATCCAGCAAATGATCCAGTTTAATGCTCCACCATGCCACAAAGGCTTTCCGCTTCTGTCAGGGTTAGTGTTAGGCTCATGATTTACCCAAACGGCTGATGCTGATGTGTATACATACCAATCATCAACACAACATAATTTTCCTTACATCAATCTGATGCAGATTGAAATGCTTTCCGTATGTACACTCAACTGAAAAGCATCTTGAGTCAGTGCTATCTTTTCGAAGCATCATATGAATGAAGACATCTGGTCGGACAAAATGCATGACATCATCATTATTAATAAAAAAAATAAATAACTTCAAAAAAGCACTCAACAATATTACTGATTAAAAAGAGATTTATATCATATGGGCAGTTAATGAAACTTGAATTCATGAATACAATGAATCAATCCAATCAACTCATTATAATGAGCTATAATTCTGGGACTATTCTGGGCTTGTGGGTATGTGCTTACACTTCACACTGTGTACATTACAGGCACATTTTAAATATGCCCTATTCTGAAAGTAATCTTTTTAGCTCTTTTCATCCTCGCTCCACCACCCCCTCCTTTCCGTTGTTCTTCCTTTTTGTTTCCATTTACTGACCCTCTCACAATGTTCTATACCTCAGTCACTGTGTTCTCTCTCTCTCTCTCTCTCTCTCTCTCTCTCTCTCTCTCTGTGGTTTATTATTAGAAACATAACTCTCCTCCCTTCTCCCTTTCATTCTCTCTCTCACTCACTCCATCTCACACTTTCTTGCTCTTTCTCACTCCACCCCCACATAACAGCACTTTGTACTGCTGTTACAACACACACACACACACACACACACACACACACACACACACACACACACACACAAACAAAAGCACACATACAAAAGGTGTTCTCTTTCCCTCATTTGGTTTTGAGCATAACACTTACATCATGGATAAGGGTTTTCCTGATTTGTGAAACTCTTTAGGCTGTCAGCCAGTCCAGGGGAGAAGCACTACATGATACTCAGTGCAAATACACTAGTTTTAATTCATGCTAGTGGCGTTGCTGCCAAAATAATAGCTTTAATAGGGTCTAAAACTGCTGCAGCTTGTCTTCTGTATGCGAAGGATTTGATTCCAAGAATGAACAGCAATCACACAGATGAAGGCACTCAATTGTACTGTATGTCTTTGGATGCAGTAGAATGAAATTTTTCCCTTCACTTTGACTAGAAGACCAGACCTGTTCCAGCATGGCAATGCACCTATGCACAAAGCAACCTCCATTGAAAATATACTTTGCATGCGTTGAAGTGGAAGATCTGCTGGAGCTCTGATCTCAACACTACTGAACACCTTTGGGATGAATTAGAACGTTGATTGCACCCCAGGCCCCAGAGCAAATTGGTGATGTTCATAAAGCCCATACCAAACCTTTTTAAAGTCTATTTACATGCATGTTTGTGTGTGACACTGGACACCCTGAAGGAATCTCAACCTGCCACAGTTTATTGATGTTTTAGTAACAGGTAGTTTACAGAAACCTTTTGGAATTTGTTAGATTTTCTTTTTAGATTGACCTCAAAAGGATTTGATGGTTTCACTCTTGATCTTGCTCTCATGTGTTTTAACTTGTTATTGATCCGCCTTAATATTTGGTATTAAACACAAGTTCATCTAGTTTTCATATTCGAACAGTCTTGACTCAGCACTGATGTGTCCCCTTTTATTTTGTATTCTTCTAACATTGGCTTTAGTGCAGATATAGTACATTACATGGCCAACAGTTTGTGGACACCTGGCCATACTCACCTGGCCACTCACATGTGCTTTCTAAAACACCCATTTCCAGTAGTCCCCCTGCTTATATAATAACCTTCAGTTTCTAACAGGAGAACCTGACCTTGTGTAGATCTTTGAAGCTGTGAAAATGTAAAATCATTTAGTCACAAGACATATTCGATGAGGCTTGAGATGTAAGTGTCAGTTCATCTAGAAAATGGTCAGAGGGATCTATAAAGGACACTTAAAATTCTTTCACTCCAACCATGGCAATCTTCAGGGAGCTCTGTAGCAGTGTTATGTGCTAGAACAGGTTTGGGTATCTTAGCTCTAGTACAGTTGTGTGCTTCCCACTTTAACATTTGCATGGGTTGTTGATTGGTTTGTGATTGGTTTAGGGCTGAATAACAAAACATCTAATTGGTTTGTTTGAAATCTGTAGAGCTGTTGTTTGCTGTACAACTTATAACATTAATAATAAAAAAAGGTAAATACTGATACTATGTATAGCTTTGTAGTCAATTATCCCCAAGGTTAAGCTACAGATATTTGCAACAAGATGCAAAGTATGTCTTAACACCAAGTAAGTTCTATATTATTAACCATCATGTAAGAATTTTTCTTTTATTGGTTTTTATAAGGTCACTGATTTTTAAGGATTAATTAAAGCACACTTTTTGAACCTACATTTTCATTGCATAGGCACCATTTTCTCTAATTGCCTTTTGTATTGTAACCTACCACTTAACTTGTATTGTTAACCTTTTTTAACCTGTTGTGGGCTGTGGGAACTTACATGGAGTATTCATTTGGAAATCTAAGTAGAAAGCAGTAGGCCTATTACTAAAGCAGTAATGCGTTAATGGTTTTTTTTTTCTTTTAAATGTTCTTTCAAACACTGAACTACAGTAGTCATTTATGCAAATCATGTGATATATTACATCATTCAAATGTCTTTGTCATCTCCTGAATACCGTATAATCCCACTAATTCGTTATATAAAACATTAAGTGATCTGTCATTTTCCAAAACTCAACTCCTACTACTTTATTGACTGTCTGAGCAGAGTCTGCAATCTATCACTACACATCAGTGTGGAAGCACTCATCATTTTTTCCACTCCTTAATGGAAACACAAAGGTTCCTGTGTGTCCTTTGTTCATCCACAGCTTCCTTTGGGTACTGCTGCTTCCTTGCATCTCCCTGATTCCCTGAATGATGCTGTGAGTTTTTTTCCTCAGCTCTCTATTACCCCATGCACATTAACCACGAGGACTATCTATAGAGACCGCCTGTGGACAGTGAGCCTTTTCCTCTGGAGAATTGCTGTCCTAATGAAGCTTCAGTCATGGCTCATCACCCCAGCAGTTGAATGTGTAAGTCCCATGGGAGAAAAAACACAGATACTAAAATCCTCTGGGAACTCTCTGTTTAGCAGCTGATTTAAGAACAGATTGTCTCTACTAAATGCTATACTTAATTATTATGTGAAAAATGTAACAGGTCTGAAATCAGCAGCAACACAACAGCTTTTACTATGACCCTGTGCATACTGGGTTGACGCAAACCAAGATTTAACCACTCACACAGGAAGTGATGTCAAACAAATATAATGAATTAGGTTGGGACTTTTGATCCAGTCCTATCCATACTTTAAGAGATACTTCCTTCTGATACTCTTTCATATCATATATATTATATTGTCATGCACAATCACTGTAAATAGAAAATCCATAACAAAAAAAAACACAAGGTGGGTTTTTTTAAGCAATCTGCAGCAAATTTTAATTTGTGAATAATTCAAAGCAACACATTAGGGATGTTTGAATGCACTTTCTTTGCCACACAGGATTATATAAAGTATAGTCTGAAATGCCAAACACAAAACAGGACCTGTGGTATTTAAACACAGTGTGATGTCACAAACATTTTGCATTTCCACTCTCTAGGTAACATGGAAAAATGTGGTTAGCAACTATAGAGAGCTGGTCCCAATCCAAGGTATCTGTATTCCCCTCCCCTGGGCATTACTTCAGTAAGAAATTCTACATACTGACTGCTTCTGTGACTTATATCCATGTTCAAGCTTAACCTCAAAAGGATTGACATGGAGTTCTTACACTACTGACATCCAATCATCCAGTTAAATGTTTTCCAGTGTCCTAGTTAGAGGCAGCTACAGAATCCATGGGTGCTTCTCAAAACTCTAACTGACATCCCCTCAATCCTACCACCCTAATATTGAAATTAATTAAAGTCTGTCATCCTGAAGGGTGTACCACTTCTTAAAATGAACTCAGAGGAATCAAGGAGAAAGAGAGAGAGAGAGAGAGAGAGAGAGAGAGAGGATACACAGCTGTTTCCTAAGCATTAAGACTACTTACTGTTGTAAAGTAAAATGAATGTGATGTACAAATGCTCAATCCCTGTACCAAAAAACAAATACAACTGTTATCCAAATAAACACAAACACAAAAATGTACATAATGATTTAAATTAAGTAAATAATACAAATAAAAGCTTTGTATGAAAGTCCATTAATATCCATTTCTTTAAAAACTTAAGCATGTAATTCAAGTGTGTGATGTACACAGGCAAGTTTTAATAAGGATAATTGAGTGTATAATCAAACACAGTAGTGTATATACTGCCATACAACAGCAATACAGTATGTTAACAATATATTAAATCACTTCGAAGTCATTTAGTGAGCAAAATCATGTCAGTTGATCTTAAACCCAACCCCCAACTTTCCCCTACTTCCTCTGAAAAAAAAAAAAAATTAAACATAGAAATAAAGCAAGTAGGTGCAATTACAGAAATCAGAAGCACCACATTTCTTGATTGGGCCCACAACTATAATCAACACACAGAAATTAATGTAAATCGGTCCGTTCAAAAAAGGTCACCTGAAGAGGGTTATTGAGGTCAGGCTGTGGCGCATTGTTCAACCTTGTTCTAAGTATCATGGCTATTGGTTAAAATTTTCTATACTCCCACAGCTTTGTACTATTTTGAGTCATTAAAACAACATGGTGGTGGTATTCCTTGCGTTTTAAGCAAAGCCATGTTGCATTCATGCAGCACATATTGAAAGTCTGGATCAGGGATAAGGAAATAGAGGTATGGAAGTGATAAAACTGGGCGAATTTGAATTCCCAAGTGTACTTATATGATAGCATTGTTAGAGCATATACTGTATTGTTATAGAGTGGGTTGGATATACAGTACTTCACATTGGATATACAGTACTTAACTTTAATTGTAACTACTGAGATATAACTACAGATCACAGCTGCATTGAGTATTATACAGAAATCTGAAACTGTCTTTCAAACAGCATAGCCGGCATGCCAAGTATGGAGATCCAAGATTGAGATGCCTTGAGGCAAAGTGAAAGGAGGTCATGCCTAAAATGGGCCATAAAGTATAGCAGTAGGAGAAATATGTAAGGGCTATAGGAAGAGAAAAAGTTAAATAAAATAAATAACTTATTGCCAAGGTAACACTTAAATATTTGAATGTTAACACTCACAATGTGTAAATATTCACATAGTTAAGATTATATTAACTTTAAACGGTTCAGTCATGAGTCACTTGGTAAATATAGCAAGTATATAACTATAACCAGTCAGATGGGATGTGAATTTTTTAGGGGGATGTATTCGTAAAATGCGCTTTGGCATTTCTGCATCTGATAAAAGCTAAATTAATGCATCTGTAGACTCTTTGAATGTGGTGATGCTTTAGAGATATGTCACCATGTGTAATGAGCACGTGTTGAATGTGCTAATTGTGCCTCAGCCCTTAAATTAGAAAAAGAGGTTACATTCCACTAATAGAGTATTAATTAGTTGGCGCTCTGTGTTTTCAGAGCAGGTCAGTGTTTTATGTACTTTGTAGACTTTACCTTTTTCGTGCCAACAAAAAAGTATTTGTGCTTGTCCGTGGTTAAAATGACGAGAATGGATGCTTTGAATTATTATAATTAGCTCATGGCTCAAGGGGTTGGTTTAAATTGGGCATATTGTTCAGCTCCAATTGGTTTTTCTAGTCTCCATTTCCTCTCTGTCCTAATTCTATTCCTCAATATGTATTTAGTACGCTAATGTTGGGATATTAGCACCTGGGAAGTAAGGTCTAAATTAGGTCTAGTGCGATTAATATGCGACCGTGTATAATTTGCACCTCTAGCACCTCAAATGTAGCATACTGTTTCATTTGTTCCTCATGGAGTTGCTCAATAGAGTTACTTAGTCAAGGTCTATTGTATTAAGGACGTGCCGATGGGTTCTCTCACTAATTCATATAATTTTCCCTCCACAGTTGTCCTACTGCTTCTTTCTTTTTCACCACAAACGTTCTTGGCTTTTTGATCAGTTGTGCACGCTGTTTGTGCAACCAAAGGTGTATCAATAATTCAGGTTGGCATGGAAACAGCATACCATGGGGATGCACTGAAAATCCCTCTGACTAGTCTGTTTCTCTATGAATGTGACTGCATAGTGCAACCTCAGGGATTGCTGTAATGTTACCTGGGAACACAATACATGCTTTCCATTTGGTTTCCGCGACAGAATCAAAATAAGAGAACAAAATCTGAGACTGCGCTCAAGTTGTCATTAGTGCCACAGAGAAGAGCAGGAAAGAAATGAAAAGGAAGTCAAGAAGTGTGAGCTGGAAAATGCTAATGTGCTCTTTTGAACAAGACATGTGCTCTTTTGTATCGTGTTCTTGCTCTACGGATGGTGAATACAATTTTGCTTGTCAAAGGCTTCCTTTTCAATGCATGGACTTCATTTGGACTATGAATTCCGAACAGTGTTTAAGTTTACTTGGGGTGCTTTATTTGGGGTTTTGGATTATTTTGAGATACAGGAATTTAGGATAATTCTTAGGTTATGCATTTAAAGCTATTTGCCATTTCTGAGCTTTAATTTTAGGGGGAAAGCAAAATGGCTGACTACTTACATGCTAGATTATAAATTCGACTTCCTGACTATATTTGTTTTTCACCCCTGGCCCAATAATCCCTTTCTAACATGCAGAAGAAATCCTGTAGTTTTTCTGCCTACTATGTATTTTTGTTTAAAAAATAATTGAATTTCTACCACCACTTCTTTCTAGGTCTTATTTTTGTTCATATTCGTTACATTGATTACAGTTGTTGATCTATTTCTTTTTCTTCTGGAAACGCCTGAACTGATTTTGGATGGCAAGAGCTGCTTTCTCCGTCTCAGGTGCCTCCAGATCAATATCGATCTCCTCCTCCTGCTCCGGCTTCCCTGCAGTGGCAGACGCCTTTCCTATAATAAAAATCAGTCAATATGAATGAATAAATAATTTGCTGAATAAACAAATCAGATATAAATAAACAGTAACATTTATAACCAAATCATTTCTTAACCAAACAGTATTTATGACATGGATGAATGCACAGTTGGTACAGATACGATATACTGTAGAGTCAAATCAGTGCACAGGATTATTTAAATTGCATTTTCAACCACTGTAAAAAGACTTCTAACCACTCCTGCCACTTCCGCAGTTGTTAATTCTTATTTATAACTGCCCACAAAGGAACTCAGTTGGATCTATCTTTTAAAATAAAGACAAATTAGCAGTTAAAACTAAAGCAACTCTGACCAGAATAAAGCATTCACTGAAAACAAATCAATAATTGACGTGAATGCTGTTTACCAAGAGCAAACCACCACGTCCAAAATGCTCCCATGTTAATCAAAGTGGCCTTTCATTGTACCGCAATCTTCACAGCCAATGCTCTCATGCATTCTGAAATGCATGAAAGTAAAATTCGCCCACTCCCTTATCTTATTTAATGGTCTTTTTATATTTTGGTCTTGATGCACAACTATAATTCAGTGATATTGATGCTGAGGAATGTACAAGTTGGATTTATTCTTTACAAACTGCAAAGTCAAAAGATTTCACTAGCCATACCAAAATACACATAAGATCCAAAAGATCGTGCTTTTAAATATAAATTATACTTTTACTATTTCTAAATATGTAAATTTTAGTGTCTTTTGTATATATGGTGGTGCCTCTACTGTCACTTTAATCAAATGTTTACCAAAAATATATGAAGCAGCAAATTTACTACATTTCTGAAAAACATTGACACAAGAAAATCAGTCCAAGACATCATTGTCAGTCTACTGATTAATATCAATTATTATTATTATTATTATTATTATTATTATACTGATAATCAAATGCAATGATACAGTAAAGTGGTGTGTTTTTATTTGGGGTTTTTATTTCTTTTCTACCACAGCAATCTGTCAAAGCTAGCATTTCTTTTATATTAGTGAACATGTCATGCTTTTTAATTGTATACAGTTCTTTTCCTTCACTAGAATGTAGACACTCTGATATGCAAGCCGCTGTGTAAGTTACAAAATTGATACTGCATCAGAATAAGTTTACAAATATAAACCTTGCTGCCATAACTGCTGTCAGATCTGCTCTAATAGAAAAATAATCAATATCTTCGGTCCAGTCAGAATCGAGCATTTAACATTAATTCGATATAAAAGCAGTTAATACACAACCAACCGAAGGCTCAAGAAGAATGAGGCAAGTAGACAAACTGGAGCCATAGATACACACTTACCTTTGGTGTCTGAGGCGGGTGTTTGGCTGCTGTCCGGGTTCCCTGTGGGCGTTGACTGGAAAAGAAATAAAAGAGAAATCAAACTAGATGTCCACCGCTTATTCTGGGTCTCACGGCACTGCTTTTAAAAAACAAGCAAAATGTAACAACGACTAAAAAGCCCTGACACAACATTTATATTGAGATGCTAACTTTCTGAGGGAACTTCTCCTGAGCGAATTCAGTTCACCTTTTAGATCTATTAATGTCTCATATTTTAGTTGTAAGAGTGTTTGGTAAAGAACCAGCCTGAAACTTACTGAATTATCTTTTCCCAGGTGAGACTTTTGATTCTGCCTGTTGCAAATAAACAAACCTTCATACAGGCAGTAACCTGATCTTAAGGTCAAACTGGGGCTCCTGGAGTTGTCACATCAATGCGACTGCTTCACCATTGACAAAAAAATAATAAATGAATCTTGCATGCAATGTGTAACATACAGTGATGCTGTATAGTTTCACTATAACCAAATACATCTATCTATATTTTTCTCTAGATCTATAGTTTATTATTTTTTAATTGTTAGCACATTAGAATTAATATGTGATGAGGCCACTGTTAGGATTAAAACCTAAAGCTTTGCAATGATTAACAAGCTGGGTGACATTTCTAGAGGATCTAGAACTCCATTGTTCGATGCAGGATCATTTATATTCTAACCCAGTTTCACATAAGAAAGGGCACACAACATATTTGAAACCTTCTATATGTTTAATTAGGCTAATGAGACTTTCCATGTGGGCCAAATGTGTTACCACGTTTAGGAGACCAATACCAGTTTATATGTCACAAAGGTTGACACATGCATTGGGCTACACTCAACATGTTTAAAAAGAGGTTGACTTGGTTATACTACATTAGCAATGAAAATAGTTTACACAGCATTCATGTGTATGATTGAAATGTTAATAGTCAACATACTTCAGTATATTTGTATCAGATGTGGCAGTTAGGTGGGGAAGTGGAAGTTAGGTATTTAAGGTGTTAAGCTTCTGTTTTAAATAGAAATTTGACAATGTTGGGCCCTTGACCAAGGCCATTAACCCTCAACTACTTTTATACAAATGAGATAATAGTCACTTGCACTGGATCGAAATATCTTCCAAATGCCACAAAACCCAGAAGTTTGACATTCATTCAACTGACATTTTATATAGAAGATGCTGAAAATGAGTTGCTTGTTCTATGATGTAGAGTTTGCAATCCCATTCCAATCCTGGGTTTTGTCTATTAAGGAGACCATTAATTTAAGGGACAACTGAATTTTGTCAGATCATGTTGATTCAAACAGAATCATAAGATTTATTCGAGCCTCTATGGGTAATTTAGTTTTACACAGACTGAATCTCAATAAATTACAGTATCGTGGAAAAGTTCATTAATTTTAGTAATTCAACTCAAATATTAAGTATTAAATTATTTCAATGCACACAGACTAAAGTAGTTAACGCCTTTGGTTGTTTTAATTGTGATGATTTTGGATCACACTTAACAAAACCCCACTAAACTCAACAAATTAGAATATAGTGACATGCCAATCAGCTAATCAACTCAAAACACCTGCAAAGGTTTCCTGAGCCTTTAAAATGGCCTTTTAAATCAGTTTGGTTTACTAGGCTACACAATCATGGGGATAACTGCTGATCTGACAGTTGTCCAGAAGACAATCATTGACACCTCTCACAAGGAGGGTTATAACCTCAATCATTCATTGTCAAAGAAGATGGCTGTTCACAGAATGCTGTATCCAAGCATGTTAACAGAAATTTGAGTGAAAGGAAAAAGTGTGTAAGATTGAGGTGTAATGTCATCTGGTGGTGTTGGTCCACTGTGTTTTTTGAAAACCAAAGTCACTGCACCTGTATACCAAGAAAATTTAGAGCACTTCATGGTTCTGCTGACCAGGATTTTTCAACTGCCCACACTGCCAAAAGCACCAAAAGTTGGTTAAATGACCATGGTGTTGGTGTGCTTGACCAGCCAGCAAACTTACCAGACCTGAATCTATGAGGTATTGTCAAAAGGAAAGTGACCAAAAAATGCAGATGAGCTAAAGGCCACTGTCAACGAAACCTGAGCTTCCATACCACCTCAGCAGTGCCACAGACTGATCACCTTCATGCCACACTGAATTGAGGCAGTAATTAAAGCAAAAGGAGAATATATACAGTAAATTAACATTACTTTCCAGAAGACCAACAATTCACTAAAAATGTTTTTTATTAGCCTTATGAAGTATTCTATTTTTTTTTTGTTTTTGATTTTGTGATTTGGTTTGGTTTTTGTTAAATGTAAACCAAAATCATCACAATTAAAAGAACTAATGACTTCAACTGCATTAAATTTTATAAAGTTACAGAATTAAATGTACTTTTCCACGATATACTGTGTATATATATATATATATATATATATATATATATATATATATATATATATATATATATATATATATATATTTTTTTATATGTGTATATATGATTACATTATTCTATTCAATTCTGTATTCTGTTCTGTCACTAATAAATGTGCTACACGATGGTGTGTTAGACCTCAATGCTGTCACTATAGTGTGTACTTACAAGAGAGTACCACCTGCTGAACTTAACACATTGGCTAAGGACAAATTTTCACATTGGCTATTAGATTAATTATCATGCCATGATGAGAGATTTTTCTTAATCAGAAGCATGTAGATGTGCAGAGACACTCATGAAACTGAGCAAAAATTAAAACAGAAACACAGCTTAAAGCCAAACACTGTACACTTTTTATTTTTTTGATCAAGGACACAATTGTGATGCAGTACAGAATCATATACTCATCTGTTTGTCTTATCTGTGTAATGCATGTAAATAGTTACCATATTGCAATTATGTATCCAGGCAACCAATACATGGGTAGTTTGGTAGCACACTGGAGCTTTTTCTTGCCTGGTGAGCTAGCTAATGCATTTATGCTTTATCCACCCCTGCTGATGCTCATTTTCAGACAGTTAATAGAAGGGCTACATTGTCTGAAAAAAGCTTTCCAAAGCTCCAAGACAGTGCATTCCTAAATTTTTGGGGGAATCATTGAAATTAAAAAAAGGTGATTACATAATGTTAACACCCAGAAATGTTAATTTGATTTTCAAGAAGACTAACGGATAAAACAGTCTAATTAGAATGAATCAAAACAACAGAAATCAGACAAATACATCATCATTTCCCTGCATTTTTCTTATTATGATAATATGCATAGTTGTACTAATGCGTGATAAATATGCCTTTTAGCTAAACTGCAGGCCTGCATTGTTCCTCACATGTAAAATTACACCCCTTCACACTTCTCCTAAGCAAAAAACACGAATACATTAGTAGAGAAGAGAAATGAGGGTTCAGTATGTTGTATCTGAAGTGGAACGAAACCATGCGGCGAGGAACATCGCCGCTTGGTGTGATGTGATTTAGTTCAGTCTTTATGCCAAAGTTTGCTGTGGTGCACTTTATCTTCTTCCCCGGCAGGAGATCTTCTCCCATTACCATTACGTTATGGCATCCCCGACTAATCCATCGCTAAACTACATTTATTACCGCATCGCCTATATGTTAGATGTGTTTGCGTCTTGCGCGTACTCCATAATCGTAACATCGAGAGAGAAGGTAATAGAGCTTGAAGCATATTACAAGAGAATGATTCCGTCTCCCCGTAAAGCAGAGCTATTAGCCAGAGTAGACTCAAGAGACAAAAATGCTAATCTACTTCATACACACATACACAGTCACAGATTCTACACAGAACACACACGCGTGAGCTTAGGGATTCCACAAGAGCCATGATGGCCAGACAATTCCTCCGTGACAACTGACCCAATTTTATAATCTCTCTTTCTGTCTCACTCTGTTCCAGTCTGTTTTTTTTTTTTCCTCTGCTCACTTTTCCATCTCAGTTTTACCGTCTCCCTTTCAACTTACCTGTCTTCCTGAATGTATCTGCTGATGCTTTTCTATATGAATAATGCATACAGTAAAATGCCATATAGCAAAGTGGTTCTTCCTGTCTTTATGTGTCTGCAAGGGTAAGTGCAATTGTACGTGTGTACCTGCTTTTACATCTTGGCCTGGGGTAAGGTGGGGAATTGAATAGAATTTATGGACATTCGGACAACCGATTTTATGCGGATATTACGGGCTGATCCACAGAAGAAAAACTGCTCTTGCTGCAGCTTTATTTAATAAAACAAAAGGTTGCGTCAAAAGTGGCAAAAAGTTTGCTTATTGATTTCTAAGGATGTTAAGTTAAGATTGTTTTTGGTGTAGGGAAGACGTCAATTAGCTGTATTAATCGTTATGTTAGTGGAATGCATGCGTGTGTGTATAATCCTGCATAACCCCATTCTCATTATTAATCTGTGAATGAAATCGCCCATGATCACACCAATCTGTATTAAAACATGGCACTAAGAATCTAATCGTGTGCGGAGAAAAGTGTAGCGAGGGAGAGTGATGAAAGAAGAGCCAGAAGTCATAGTGTAACACTGCCATGTCATAGCGGCAACATGTTGAGCGATGGCGGTTGTCAAATCAGGCACTTGCAGCTTTTGGTAAAGACTCTAAAATGCTGACATGGATAAACATTAACTCTTTTTTTTCAAAAGCCACAGACTCCCTCTCTTCCACCTTCTATGCTTGCTGTACTGTCAGCAGAATTGCCCCAGCATTTTCTGCTTTTTCCCTCCCATCTTTATCTTTTCAGCGAGG